>NC_068359.1:5910294-6137794 GCF_020536995.1 Dreissena polymorpha | reverse complement strand
AAATTTTTTTCAAAAAATAGATGAGCTAAAAACGCACTAAGGGACCCCGTGACCTAGTTTTAGGCCCGGAATGGCCCATGTTCAAATTTGTCCTGGAGATCATTTAGATAAAACTTGTGACCAAGTTTGGTGCGGATTGGATGAAAACTACTTGAATTAGAGAGCGGACAAGATGGTGAGGTTTAAAAGGCACTAAGATACCCCCTGACCTAGTTTTTGACCCGGCATGACCCATATTCAAACTTGACCTAGACATCATCTAGAAACAACTTCTGACAAAGTTTGGTGAAGATTGGATAAAAACTACTTGAATTAGAGAGCGGACAACATTGTGATGTTTAAAATGCACTTAGTGACCCCGTGACCTTGTTTTTGACCCGGCATGACCCATATTCAAACTTGCCCTAGGCATTATCAAGATACAACTTCTGACCAATTTTGGTGAAGATTGGATAAAAACTACTTGAATTAGAGAGCGGACAACATGGTGAAGTTTAAAACACATTAAGTGACCCCGTGACCTAGTTTTTGACCCCACATGGCCCATGTTCGAACTTGACCTACACATCATCTGGTTACAACTTCTGACCAAGTGTGGTGACGATCGGATTTAATTTACTTAAAGTAGAGAGCGGACACCATGCTCAATGTGTAAAACGTACTTAGTGACACTGTGACCTAGTTTTTAATCTGGCATGGCCCATGTTCGAACTTGGCCTTCAGATCATCTAGATAAAACTTCCGAACAAGTTTGGTGAAGATCTGATGAAAACTAATTGAATAAGAGAGAAGACACCATGCTGAATATTAAAAAACGCACTAAGTGACCTGTGACCTAGTTTTTGACCCGGCAAGGCCCGTGTTCGAAGTTGGCCTTAATATCATCTAGATACAACTTCTGACCAAGTTTGGTGAAGATCAGATGAAAACTACTTGAATTAGAGAGCGGACAACATGCTGAATGTTTAAAATGCACTCAGTGCCCCTGTGACCTAGTTTTTGACAATGTAAGGCCGATGTTCCAACTTGGCCTTAAGATCATCTAGATACAACTTCTAACCAAGTTTGGTGAAGATCGGATGAAAACAACTTGAATTAGAGAGCGGACAACATGCTGAATGTTTAAAGCGCACTAAGTGACCCCGTGACCTAGTTTTTGACCTGGCAAGGCCCATGTTCGAACTTGGCCTAGACATCATGTAGATACAACTTCTGACCAAGTTTGGTAAAGATCGGATGAAAACTACTTGAATAAGAGAGCGGACACTTAATACGAACCAACAGACAGACCGACCGACAGACCGACCGACAAGTTCACTCCGATATACCCCCCTAAACTTCATTTGTGGGGGTATAATTATTCGCAATATAATTGTGTTAAAAAATACCAAAGAAACTTTTAACTGAAATCAACAGAATTCAGTGTTCTCTACACTATAAAGTTTGTATAAAAAAATCAATACACGCACACTTTCTAAGCTTTTCACGCATAAACCTTGAACTTGTACATTGTAGCATATTTTTTGCGCGCTTTTGTCGAGAAATATACATGATGACTGTATATTGGAAGCATTTGTAAACGTCGTGTTAACATTGAAATTCGGAAGCGTGTTTCGGATTACAAACAATTATTCTCATTTGGAAATTAAACGGGACATTTATTCTGGTGTTATATGTGTTATGAATTAAATATTAATTGGTCAAAACGCTTTACATGTCGTATATTCATTCATATTGTCGACGTACCTGTGAATAAAAACATTCATGAATTGTTTATACAATTATCTTTATTTTTATAAGCCACAGTATTTAAACAATTTTTAATGACAATGTTTTTATTTTTTGGCATACCCAGTAGCACACTGCTAACTACTGCGTTGCACAGCAGTCGCTGATAAGAACGGAAATTGTCTGCATTTACCGACTAGGCTAAAGTAATACGCGCCGCGGGTATAGCGAACTCGGCGGAACGCTGCGTTTAACCTCGCTTTCAAATTCCGCATAAACACTCGCTAGCAGGAATAAAAACGCGAAGTGAGCGCGTTTTTGGGGGAAAATGCGTGGAGTGTACTGTAGGATGAAATATGCCCCCTATAAACGCTTTGATAAAGTTATGAGCATTTTTCAAAACCTAAACGCAGATATCGAAACCTAAGGTCAAGTTCACAGGGGTCAAAATTTTTGTGCATATGGAAAGGCCTTGTCCATATACACATGCATACCAAATATAAAGGTTATATCTCAAGGGACATAGAAGTAATGAGCATTTTTCGAAACCTAAATGTAGATTTTTAAACCTAAACACGGACCCTAAGTTTAAGGTCAAGGTCACAGGGTTCAAAATATTTGTGCGTATGGAAAGGCCTTGTCCATATACACATGCATACCAAATATTAAGGTTACATCTCAAGGGACATATAAGTTAAGTGCATTTTCGAAACCTAAACGCAAAGTGTTATGGACAGACAGAAAGATGGACAGTGCGATCACGGGGGGCATAAAAATATAATATTTGAAATACCTTATAATTATTATAATAGCAATAAAAAACTTTAGTAAAACAAGTTTGCTTCATGCCGGAATTCACTCAAGGGACCTTCACAAAATCTAACCCATTACTGCTCCACCATAGAGGCTTTTCACTTTATTTTGTTTGTTTTGCTGGATTTTGGGCCATGTTACACAGTATTCCAGTCAAATCATTATGGTCAGTTCACCAACTCACTTTTTCTTGATGAAGCTGGTTTTACAGTACCAAGTGCACATTCTTATGCCAGAATGTGAAAACTCCAAAACGTGAATCAGCGGTATGGGAAGAATGGCCATAGAAAGGATTTCACGAACAAATCACACCAAATATAAGTGACCAGGTCATAACCCTCTTTTCTCAGATTAAGGCTCATATATGTAACTACTAAGCATGTATTTTCACCTACCTCCCTGTCAGCCACCACATCTATGAGTTCTCGAAGCTTCTCTCTGAAGCCGTTGTTCTCCAGACACACCTTGGCAAAGCCTTGCAACAGTCCCATCAGCTCAACAGATGTGTTCAGGTCAGGCTAGAAAACACACAGAATTCATCCTTATATGAGACTTGCTCAATGAAAAGTGCGTTAAGTGTCCACCCAGATTAGCCTGTGTGTACTGCACAGGCTATTCATGGACCAAATTTCCACCTTAACTGGATTTTTGACATGACCAGTCTTCATTTTATCGAAAAATACAATAAAAGCGGAAAGTGTCGTCCCTGATAAACCAGACTGCACAGGCTAATCTGAGACAACACTCTGGGAACATGAAAATTAAACCCCCCATTTCACAAAGCCTGACTCATAAGTATGATTTTATTCATGATGGCAGTCGCAGTATGGGATTTTATCATGTATATGATTGTTTTTTTGTTTTTTTCTATCAATATGTAATTTTCAATTTCAAATTATGTTCAAAATCCATTAAGTCCTGGCAACTTCTTTCATTTTTGTGTAAAACGCTGTACTCTGATTGGATACTTGCGCATCAAAAAGGTGTCTCACACTTCATTTTGATAACATGTTTTATTATTGTTTATAGTCACTTGAGTAATGTAGAAGTTAACCACTCTGCAAACTTTGAACATTTTTATACAGAAAAACTTATAAAACAACCTACAAACTTACATAGTACATCCGTACGGCAATATATATACCTCATGTCAAACTTTATTTGCTGGAGTATACAAACCAATTTTTAATTGGATTTGTATTTTCAAACATCAGTAGTCACAAAACCAACTAATAACTATAATAACAAACTCATAGTGGAAGAAATGATCTCAAAATATTGCTTACATAATGTTTTGCGAGGGACATTTTCTCCAAGGGCATCAGGCGTATTTCGAACCTGCATCCCTGTATGATGGAGACCTTAAGGTCCTCCACGTCCACTAGTCTCTCAGGCATGAGACAGGCCGCCACATCCTCCATACACATCACCCAGCCAGGGCACGACTCACTCTTACGTCGCGCTATGTACTCCAGCACTGTCACACACATTGACATTAGCAGATTGACCACAATTTATGGGCCACGCTATGAGGAAAATGGGTAAAATGCATGTGCGTAAAGTGTCGTCCCAAATTAGCCTGTGCAGTATGCACAGACTGATCAGGGACAATACTTTCCGCTTGTTTTGTGTTTTTCGTTTAAAGTAACTGTACTTGTAGAAAAACCAGTTTAGGTGTAAAGTGTCGTCCCTGATAAGCCTGTGGGAACTGCGAAGTCTAATCTGGGACGACACTTAACGCATATGCATTAAACCCCCTTTTCACAGAGCCAGTCTCATATTATTGTTGTAAGAATGAACAAAATAAAGTTACATCCCCCTCCCCACCCTCAAAATGAAGCTTGTGCTTATATTTAATCCCAGCTGTAATAGACACAATGTTCCCTTCTGTTGGAAATAACAATCTGACAAATAAAAAAGTGAGGAAAAATGTTGATTATTTGAAGAACAAGAGCTGTCTCCACAGGATGACATATGCCCCCAATAAACGCTTTGATAGAAGTTATTGAAATGCACTAAAGGACCCTGTGACCTAGGTTTTGATCCGGCATGACCTAGATATTGTCTAGATACAACTTCTGACAAAGTTTGGTAAAGATCGGATGAAGACTATTTGAATTAGAGAGCGGACACAAAAGTGTGACAGACTGACAGACAGACTGACGGACAGTGCGAAAACTATATACCCCCTTTTCTTCAAAAGGGGGCAAAAAAATTGTGAAAGATGCATGTAATATTGCCATAAGGCTCCTCAAATCCCTGACCAAATTCTAAGATCTGGACAAGATGTTTAATTTTTCATGACAAGGCATCAATACTGCTTTAGATTACGGCTGCTGGGTCTTCATTTAAGTTTCAAATTACAACACATTGAGACTACATTATTCAAACAAGACATGTGTCCATCGTACCCACGCTTATTGCCACTAGACAAATAAATGAGTGTTGTGTGGACTGACTTAATGTGACTTCTGGCAGGCAGTCCAGAAACTATATAATTCCTATTTGGGTAATATATCATGGATTTTTAATTCAAATGCGTGTTTCTAAAACACTACTTACAAATTATAATCGTTCTTTTAATTAGAATTTCTTCAAATCCGCTGACTTTCAGGGTAAAGTTTGTGCATTCTTTTTGGTCCAGTTCTTCTTCCCGGTAGTCAATGACTGCGTACACAAAACCATTCCCCTCCCACCACTCAAACCTCTCTGGTAACCCTGGGATACGAGTCTTCAAGTACTGTGGGGTCAAGATGAACTCATTGAGAGTGTTCATGTCTAACTTTCCCCGCCGCTCCAGCTGCCTCTCACCTGCACCCACTTTCTCATTCTGAATGTAAGATAATAACGCTTGATCAACTTAACCACTCTTTCAATAATAGGACATTTTTTTAGGTAAAACAGACCTGTAAACACAATGATTTGACTTTTATATAACATATCACTTATATGCAATTTATAAAATTTCAAAACAATTTTGTTTCTTGTAAATTGAATATTTTACAGAAAGTACTCTAAGAATTAGCACAAGATTTCTAAAGTCAATTGTTAAGATACACATCAATATAATGATACAAAAGGTTTCATGAATCCATGAAAAACCTATAAAAGCATTGCACCCTTATCAAATACAATCCTTAACTTGCAGGAAATATAATCATGTATAAGATAACGGCTACTTATATTGATTCAAAAATGGAAATAACAAGAGATGTGTTTGTCAGAAACACAATGCCCCCTATTGAGCCACTTTGAAATAAAATTTCAACTCATCATTTGACAGGTTTACAAATCATCTCCCTTTTAAAGCTTATTACTTCCCTTGGATTGTTTTTTTTTTACTTTTGACCTTGAAGGATGACCTTGACCTTTCACCACTCAAAATTTGCAGCTTTATGAGATACACATGCATGCCAAATAGTTGCTATCTTCAATATTAAACAAGAGGGCCAAGAAGGCCCTAGTTCGCTCACCTGAGAGGAGTCGGTTCATTAAATCTTTACCTAATGTCAAACATGACCTAGATATTGAGCAGACAAACATCCTGGTCAAGTTTCATCATTATTGAACCAAAGCTCTGGCGTAAGGAGTGTTTTTGTTTTTGTAAGATTGGAAATGGTGACCTATATTTTGAGTTGACCCCCCAAACATCAAACATCATACTTTGCTTACAAGGATTTTGTATAATATAATGAAAATTTGGACAATCTAATGGCAATAATTATGGCATTAATTATGTGATTTTGCTCATCATCAAACTTGACTGAGATCTTTCAGCAACTTTGATAAAGAATGCTTGAAAAATGTGAATGCTAGAGTGTTTACAAACCAAATGTGGACGGACGGACAGGGCAGGTCACAGGGGTAAAAAATTGTGTGCATATGGAAAGGCCTTGTCCATATACACATGCATACCAAATATGAAGGTTATATCTCAAGGGACATAGAAGTAATGAGCATTTTTCAAAACCTAAATGCAGATTTAGATGGAAAGGCCTTGTCTATATACACATGCATTCCAAATATGAAGGTTATATCTCAAGGGACATAGAAGTTATGAGCATTTTTCGAAACCTAAACACAGATTTCGAAACCTAAACGCGGACCCCAAGTTCAAGGTCAAGGTCACAGGGGTAAAAAATTGTGTGCGTATGGAAAGGCCTTGTCCATATACACATGCATACCAAATATGAAGGTTATATCTCAAGGGACATAGAAGTAATGAGCATTTTTCGAAACCTAAACGCAGATTTAGATGGAAAGGCCTTGTCTATATACACATGCATACCAAATATGAAGGTTATATCTCAAGGGACATAGAAGTAATGAGCATTTTTCGAAACCTAAACGCAGATTTAGATGGAAAGGCCTTGTCTATATACACATGCATACCAAATATGAAGGTTATATCTCAAGGGACATAGAAGTTATGAGCATTTTTCGAAACCTAAACGCAGATTTCAAAACCTAGACGCAGACCCTAAGTTCAAGGTCAAGGTCAGAGGGGTTTAAAATTGTGTACATATGGAAAGGCCTTGTCCATATACACATGCATACCAAATATGAAGGTTATATCTCAAGGGACATAGAAGTTATGAGCATTTTTTTAAACCTAAACGCAGATTTCGAAACCTAAACGCGGACCCTTAGTTCAAGGTCAAGGTCACAGGGGTAAAAAAATGTGTGCGTATGGAAAGGCCTTGTCCATATACACATGCATACCAAATATGAAGGTTATATTTCATGGGACATGGAAGTTATGAGCATTTTTCGGAACCTAAACGCAGATTTTGAAACCTAAACGCGGACAAGAGTTCAAGGTCAAGGTCACAGGGCTAAAACAATGTGTGTGTAAGGAAAGGCCTTGTCCATATACACATGCATACCAAATATGAAGGTTATATCTCAAGGGTCATAAAAGTTGTAAGCATTTTTGGAAACTTAAATGCAAAGTGTGACGGAAAGACGGACAGACAGACAGACGGACGGACGGCCAGACAGTCCGATCACTATATGCCCCCTTTTCTTTGAAAGGCGGCATAAAAACATCCAACCTCTAATAACAATTAACACATAAATGAAAAACAACTACACTGTATTATTATGAAAACATTAATAATCAAAGGGGAGTAACTACTGTTTTCTTAAATGCAATATTTAGAAGAGTTGTCTCACATGTTACATGACCTTTATTCATGATTGTTTGCAAGCCTTTTTACTATATAAATATAAGGAAAACTGCCACGTCCCCCTGGAAACCATGTTTTTCAACAGACCGGAACCATTTTCAAACTTAACTCACATATCTAGGTAACAAAAGTTCTGACAAAATTTCATGAAAATTGGGCCAAAAATGTTACTTCTAGAGTGTTGACATGTTTTCACTATATACATATAGAGAAAAATGCCCCACCCACTGGCGGCCATGTTTTTTTAACTATCTCGGCCATTTTAGAACTCGTCTGAGACATCAATTTTGAACCAATGTTTTGACCGACTTTCATGATGATTGGGCAAAAATTGTGACTTCTAGAGTGTTAACAAGGTTTCTCTATAGCCAAATAAGGAAAACTGCCCGCCCACTGGCAGCCATGTTTTTCAACGGATCGGAACCACTTTTGAACTCAACCAAGATATCATTAAGGCAAACATTTTGACAAAGATACATGAAGATTGGGCATGAAATGTGACTTCTACAGTGTTTACGAGGTTCTTCTTTTTTTTGACCTAGTTTTTGACCCGGCACAACCCAGTTTCGAACTCGGCCGAGATTTCATTGGGACAAAGCTTCTGACCAAGTTTCATGAAGATGGGACAAAAAATGTGGCCTCTAGAGTGTTTACAAGCAAATGTTAACGGGCGGAAGGACATACGACGGACAAAGACCGGTCACAAAAGCTCACCTGAGCAATCAGGTGAGCTAAAAAGTTATGACAAAACTTTAAATAAGTTTTGAGACACACACAATGAATGAATGAATGACAGACAGACAGGCCAAAAACAATACATCCCCGATCTTTCGATCCGGGGGCATAATAAAAGCATATTTGTGTCAGTAATATTAGTACAAAACAAAGCATACCTTTGGTGAAGCAGGTGTGATGTTGACAACAATGGAGCCCTGGGTACGGTCAAGCACCTTGACAACCTGAAAAGCAGTCACCAGCTCCAGATTCTTCTTGAAGTCCAAAGAAAGTGTACCATCCGGGTTCTTTTTCAGGGTCAATGCTTCCGGGTTACTTGAATCATAGCCATCGGGAATTTTGAACTGGGTTCTCTCCAAAAACTCTTCTTCTGACTTGAAGTCGCAACGCCGCCTGATCATGAGCGTTCCAGGCCGGTCCGGGTCAGCCACAAGGTACTCAGCTGTGTGGTTTTCTGCATCCCGCTTGGCTTTAGCCTGAGCCTCTTTCTTCTGTACCTCCAACATCTGCTGTTTGTGGAGCTCTTCTAGTTGGAGCTTCCTTCTCACCTGAGGACAGATTCATAACAGCTCTTATGACATTGTCATGACTGAGATTGAACATAACTATTCAAAGAACAAGAGCTGTCACCATAGGATGACATGTGGCCCCGAAAAACGCTTTTTTGAAACCTAAACGCAGATTTCGAAACCTAAACACGGACCCTAAGTTCAAGGTCAAAAATGTCAAAATTTGTGTGCGTATGGAAAGGCCTTGTCCATAAACACATGCATACCAAATATGATGGTTACATCTGAAGTGACATAGAAGTTATGAGCATTTTTTTTAAACCTAAATGCAAAGTGTGACAGACTTTCAGACAGACAGACGGACAGAAATGCGATCACTATATGCCCACCTTCAGGGGCATAAAAATATCTTTGTACAGGATCATTGTACTGGAAATCATTATACAACAATGTTTTATGACTTAGAACAAATGCATTACCGTAATTACTCTAAGTTTTCGGACACTCTAAGTTTTCGGACACCCCTTTTTTTAGCAAAAATAATTATTTTTCGTGACTCTTAATTTTCGGACACACGAGTTTTCGTCCATAATTAATGTCTCTAAGTTTTCAGACAGTATATTTTACAGCGCTATTTTACCAAATTTCGGTCCTGTTTTGGATATCTAATGCCACTTCGATCATGGGGTTTTACATCCAGATTAACATCATAAAACATGGCAGTTGCATGCCTGAGGGCAACGGACCATTACATTTGCGTTATTGGGTAAATAACCTTGTAAACCGGTATTAAACAATGGTTTCGCCCGATAGCTTAAGCGTTATGACAATTACCGGGGGTAGTGCCAATTAACAGTTCAATTATCTACCGCAATGGTACTCCCCATCTCAGTAAAATAACTGTGGCAAATACTAAACGCTTCAAAGTGTGATGCACCCAGGAGTGCAAGTTTTACGAACAATGGAAGGTGTTCGAGAACAACTACCGGAAATGAACAAACAAATAATTTATAGTTTGCTTTTTTATTTCGTTAATTACAGGTTCATACTAGCGAGTATCGGTTCATTACATGCTCATCTTTGAACTGGTTGGTCAAAGTACAACCTTGTAGTAATTTTCTGTCAAATAAATTAAGCAATTAAAATTATTTAAAATGCAGTGCAAACATATATAACTGTAAATTGTACTATACGGCATGGTAATTTACAAGCGCGTGCTATTACTGGTAGTCGTTGATATAATTGGCGCTATTTTTGGACACTTCAATTTTCGACCCTAAGTTTTTGGACACCTGTATTTTGTGAATATTTTTCGTATCTAAGTTTTCGGACACGAAAAAAATTAAAAAAAATTTAAGTGTCCGAAAACAAAGAGTAATTACGGTAAGTATCAAATCTACTAAGTATTCATACACATGGCAATGTCTTGTACCCTTCCAGTTACTCATATTTTTATTTTATTTGAGATAGTCACCTAGTTTTAAACAAAGTTTTGCTTTTGTTTGTAATATTATCAGAACAAACGTTTTGACAATTTTTGGACAATAAATGTGGCCTCTTTAGCCTTCAAAAGAATAAAGTGACCTAGATTTCAACCCCATGCCATCCAGTTTCCAACTTTGCCCAGATTTTGGGAAAACTGACTTGTCTCCTGGCTGCCATGTTTTTCAATAGACTGGAATCATATTTTAACTTGGCTGAGATATCAATTGAACAAATCTTAAAAGCAAGTTTCATGATGCCTGGGCAAAGAAGTGATTTGTTTAGGGTTCACAAGCTTTCAATATAGCTCTTTAAAGTAAAATGCCCCCTGCTGGCCATGTTTAGCAACAAACCAGAACCATATTTGAACAAACCCATGGTTTTATTTGGACAAACGTTCTGAGCAAGTTTCATGAAGTTTTGATTATGAATGTGGCCTAAAGAAAGTGTTTCTTCACTTTGAACTAGTGACATAGTTTATGATCCCACATGAACCAGTTCTGAACTCATCCGAGATGTCATAGCGAAAAATGTTTTAAGCAAGTTTCATAAAAGTTGGACAATAAATGTGGCCTATAAAGTGTCAACAGTAAACAAGAACCATGGAACTAGAAGCATGTACGAAAACATTTACCTCTTGGAGTGGCTGAGCGTTGTCTGTCTAAATAGTACAAAAGCATAGTTAAATGTTATGATCTATCTTTGGTGAAAATTAATAAAACCTAATGAATAACAGTAATATTAGACCTAAATGCATTTTCAACAAAAATCAGGCAAATCAAGTACAACACATGTCAACGAACAGAAGCAGCCAATCCATAAAAAGCCAAAACAGATTCTTCACGAAATGCTTAATTATTACATGCAGTGATGTAACCAAATCTAGGATTACTAAATGAGTTAGACAAGGGACAAAATTGTCACAAAACCAGGTTTTCAATTTAAAAAAAAAGTCTGATAAAGGGAGACAATTCAAAATGTGCATTGTTACACCCCTTGTGTCAAATTCAATCTATTTTTACTCTTGGCGACCTTGATTTCAATTTGAAAAACAATCTGATAAAGGGAGACAACTCAAAATGTGACCTTGGAGATATCGACAAAATTCTTTCGCGCGACACACCATCCAATGATGGTGAACAAATGTGTTAAATGATTTTAAAATTTCACAATGAATGACATAGTTATGGCCTGGACAAGCTCATTTATGGCCATTTTTTTACCTTTGAACTCAAAGTGTGACCTTGACCTTGGAGATATCGACGTAATTGTTTGGCGCCACACATTGTCCAATGATGGTGAACAAATGTGCCAAATGATTTTAAAATCTCACAATGAAACATTAAGTTATGGCCCGGACAAGCTTGTTCCGCCTGCCAGCCCGCCCACCAGCCCGCCCGCCGACATTCGCCAATCTAATAACCAATTTTTTCCTTCAAAAAACCTGGTTGAAAATGGACACAGTGAGATAACATTCCACAAGATAATGGCTTTGCAGTGTGAAAATATGTGAAGCCTGCAAGATACAAAAACACCAATACCAGACTCAAAAGACGACAATGTAACTTATGCAGGCAAACCATTAGTTACACTCTCACCTTGGATTATTTCACAGATTAACAGCTACATAAAGACTGTTCATCCATTCCATGTTTAAAACACTCACAGATAAACGATTACATAAATACTACGTGCGTCTGTACCATGTTTAAAACACCCACAGATAAACGACTACATAAATATTATGTGCATTCTGTATCATTTTTAAAACACCCACAGACAAACAACAAAATAAATACTGTGTGCATCGGTATTATGTTTGAAACACCAACAGATAAACAACTACATAAATACTTTGCACATCTGTACTATGTTCAAAACACCCACAGATAAAAAACTACATAAATACTATGTGCATCTGTACCATGTTTAAAACACCCAAAGATAAAGTAAAACAACTACATAAATACTGTTAGCACCCGTACCATGTTTAAAACACCCAAATATAAACGACTGCATAAATACTATGTGCATCTGAACCATATTTAAAACACCCACAGATAAACGACTGCATAAACACTATGTGCATCTGTACCATATTTAAAACACCCACAGATAAATGACTGCATAAACACTATGTGCATCTGTACCATATTTAAAACACCCACAGATAAACGACTGCATAAACACTATGTGCATCTGTACCATATTTAAAACACCCACAGATAATCGACAACATAAATACTATGTGCATTTGTACCATGTTCAAAACACCCACAGATAAAAAACTACATAAATAATATGTGCATCTGTACCATGTTCTAAACACTCACAGATAAACAACTACATAAATACTATGTACATCTGTACCATGTCCAAAAAAACCACAGATAAACAACTACATACATACTACATGTATGTATACTGTACCTCGTATACAACACTTATAGAAAGACAATTACATAAATATAATGAGCATATTTACCTCATTTACAACACTCACCGAAAGACCAATACATACACATGAGTTGCGTTCTAATAACACTGGGCTTCATGCATGTTTGTTCAGTGTAATCCCAGAATAGCCTGTGTAGTCTGCACAGTCGTAACACTTTCCACCTAAACTAGATTTTCTTGCGGAAGAGACTTCATTTAAAGGGACAATTCCATGAAAGCAGAAAGTGTCATCCCTGATGAGCCTGTGTGGACTGCACAGGCTAATCTAGGATTACACTTTACGCACATGCAGAACCATGTTCATCTGTACCTCGTTTACAACGCCAAGGAGCCTAGGTTTCTGGGATATCAGCTTTTCCACGTTTTCTTCCATGTTTGCTCCTGTCCGCGCACATTCAAATAATTTCTCCTTGACCGCATTCAAATCTTTGACCAGTTCTTCCTTTTCATCCTTCGGTTTTGCCTTTGCTTTCTTCTTTTTCTTCTTGCCACCTTGATCGACTTCCTCTTTCTTTGATAAATGTGTGCATCCTGGACATACATCATCTTCGGACGCGTAAGTGGAACGACAATAATGATAAAATTCTCTGTAAGACTCTTTAGTAAGCGTCTCATTCCAGCTGTTTTGTGGACAGGACGTCGGAGAATAAAGTGGATTATTTTCATCATTGAAACGAGGGTCCCCAAATTTCCAAAATTTTACATGAATGGGTTTGTCTTTTGAACCCTTTATTGTTTCAAAATGAAATTTCTCGTCACATAAAGTTACGCAAGTTTTACACATTCCGTTCGGGACAGGAATGGGGGGTTCTTCAGTCAGAGGTTGCTGAATGACCCAATATGAGTCGTCATTGGGATCCTCCATATTGGGCGCCTCCATCCATTTCGTCAAGCAGCGGCAGACAGAGCCACCAAAGCGAAGATACACAGGGCTCAGAATATAAACCTGAAATAAAAGATTGAGAATTACCAAACATAATGGACCACCATACCATGTTATGTAACAAATACTAAACATCTGGGCCTTGTGGTTGCAGCAAATAATTTTTTGTTGCAGATTTTTTTTTTTCAAGCTTTCACTACATACGTGATTTCAACAAATATGGTAAAGAACTGCTAATGTTGGTTTTCATTCTTTGATTAAAGATTTTTTCCAGACATTTCTACATGTTCAGGCATTTCTAATTATTAAGTTTAAATGAACCACCTTCATATATGATGACTTTTGATCAGGCGGTCCAAAAAATTTCCTGAAAAGCTCTCGCGTTTCTCTGTGGTAGAATGGGTCTTTAGCTGAAATGTAAATAAGCAAGTGAAATAAACTGAATTATGTTGATCTCTAATCAAACATGCATTTGAAGAATTAATAATTCTTCAAATGCATGTTTGATAAGCACTCGATTTTCATACACATCCTTTAGAAGCGCCTAATTGCCATATGACAAACAAATAGTAACCTAGTATTATAATAAACGTTTTTAACTTTGTCTAAACGTGTAACACATATTCAAACAAGAGGGCCTGAAAGGCCCAAAGTCGCTCACCTGAGATAACAAGATGTGTTTGTGAAACACTATGTCCGCCCATATATATTTTACCTTTGACCTTGAAGGATGACATTGACCTTGACCTTTCACCACTCAAAATGTGCAGCTCCATGAGCTACACATGCATGTCAAATATCAAGTTGCTATCATCAATATTGCAAAAGTGTATATTAAATGAGCGATTTTGACCCACATATATTTTACCTCTGATCTTGAAGGATGACCTTGACCTTGACCTTTCACCACTCAAAATGTGCAACTCCATGAGATACACATGCATGCCAAATATCAAGTTGCTACCTCCAATATTGCAAAAGTATTCATAAAATGAGCGATTTTGGCCACATATATTTGACCTCTGACCTTGAAGGATGACCTTGACCTTTCACCACTCAAAATGTGCAGCTCCATGAGATACACATGCATGCCAAATATCAAGTTGCTATATTCAATATAGCAAAAGTTATTGCAAAATGTTAAAGTTGGCGCAAACCAACCAACCAACAGACCAACCAACAGACCAACCAACAGACCAACCAACAGACAGGGCAAAAACAATATGTCCCCCACTACTATAGTGGGGGACATAAAAACAAAAGGGCCTGAAAGGCCCAAAGTCGCTCACCTGACATAACAAGATATTATTGGGACAAATCTTCTGACCAAGTTTTATGAAGATCGGAAAGAAAATGTGGCCTCTAGAGTGTTAACAAGGTTTCACTATAGCCATATTAGGAAAAATGCCCTGCCCCTTGGAAGCCATGTTTTTCAAGCAAACATAATTATTTTCGACCTCATCCAAGATATCATTGAGACCAATCTTCTGACCAAATTTCATGAAGATTGAATAATAAATGTGGCCTCTAGAGTAATAACAAGGTTTTACTAAAGCCATATAAGGAAAAATGTCCCGCCCCTAGTGGCCATGTTTTTAAAGCAACCAAAACCATTTTCGAACTCATCCAAGATAACATTGGGACAAATCTTCTGACCAAGTTTCATGATGATCGGAAATTAAGTGTGACCTCTAGAGTGTTAACAAGGTTTTACTTTAGCCATATAAGGAAAAATGCCCCGCCCCCGTGGTGGCCATGTTTTTCAACCAACCGGCATCATTTTTGAACACGTTCAAGATATAATTGGGATGAATCTTCTGACCTAGTTTCATGAAGATCAGACTATAAATGTGGCCTCTAGAGTGTTAACAAGATTTAACTTTAGCCATATAAAGCCATATAAGGAAAAATACCCCGCCCCTTGGCAGCCATGTTTATCAAGCAAACGTAACCATTTTCGAACTCATCCAAGATATCAAGAAGACAAATCTTCTGACCAAATTTAATGAAGAGTGGACCAAAATGTGACTTCTAGAGTGTTCACGTTTTCACTATATACATATAGAGAAAACTGCCCCGCCCCCTGGCAGCCATGTTTTTCAACGGACCAGAACCATTTTTTAACTCAACCAACATATCATTTAGACCAACATTTTGACAAAGTTACATGAAGATTGGGCATCAAATGTGACTTCTACAGTGTTCACAAGGTTTTTCTTTGTTTTGACCTAGTGACCTAGTTTTCCACCCAGCATGACCCAGATTCGAACTCAGTCGAGGTATCAATGGGACAAATGTTCTGACCAAGTTTCATGAAGATCGGACAATAAATGTGGCCTCTGGAGTGTTCACAAGGCAAATGTTGACGGCGCACGACGCACACCGCACGACGGATAAAAAGCGATCACAAAAGCTCACCATGAGCACATTGTGCTCAGGTGAGCTCAAAATATATGATGATTAGGCAAAAAATGTGACTTCTAGAGTGTTCACAAGCTTTTTTTACTATATAAATATAAGGAAAATGGCCCCACCCCCTGGAGGCCATGCTTTTTTACCGATCCAAACCATTTTCGAACTCAACCGTCATATCCAGAAAACACATGTTCTGACCAAATTTCATGAAGATTGGACCAAAATGTGACTTCTAGAGTGTTCGCATGTTTTCACTATATACATATAGAGAAAACTGCCCACACCCCCTGGCGGCCATGTTTTTTCACCAATCTAGACCATTTTCGAACTCATCCGAGATATCAATGAAACCAATGTTTCACCAAGTTTCATGATGATTGGGCAATTATTGTGACTTCTAGAGTGTTCACAAGGTTTCTCTATAGCCATATAAGGAATACTGCCCCGCCCCCTGGCAGCCATGTTTTTCAACGGACCAGAACCATTTTTTAACTCAACCAACATATCATTTCAGGGGACAAAAATTCCACTCGTCCGCTCGTATTGACGAGTAAAATCTTGAAAGGACGAGTGAATTTCCCAAAAGCTCTCGTTCTACAGGACGAGTGAAAAAAAACTGATGTTAAAATATGTATTTTCTGACCAGTAAGACTCTTTTTCATTAAATAAAATCATTTCTTAAAGCATATATATTCCAAAAGTAGACAAGAATGAACCGGAAATCGTAATTGTAAATTTCATACAGCAGGTGCGCGTTGTTATGCGAGACTGTGTCCCGAGTAAATATTGGCTTTTTGGTGTAAACTTTGCGCATTCATGTTGACAGGGAACCATCTGACTTCATTCACTGTAAGTATTGATTTTTTTTAAGAATTATTTTACTGCGAAGTACGGTTTTAAACCAGTCTGAATTTCATCTGAAAAATGTCTGACATACGAGCGTTCTTTAAAGGGGGCAGGAGCGATGTTCAACCATCCGAAATGGAAAGCACGCAAGCATTAGAAAACGGAAAAAACAAATTTGTCTTCATTTATTTATTTTGTGTTCCTCATAAATAAAGTAAGTTAACATTTCTTCTGTGATCAGCTGGCATGAATAACTAAGTAAGCAGCATTTTAGCAGTGATATAGAAAACATTGTTAGTCATATCAGTCCTTTGCAATCTTTCTTTCACACATATTTGAAGGACAAGTGCAGTTGTTTGCAGGAGGAGTGAAAATTTTAATGCACTTGTCCTGCAGGACGAGTGCAATTTATAAATATTTTTGTCCCCTGCATTTAGACCAACATTTTGACAAAGTTACATGAAGATTGGGCATCAAATGTGAATTCTACAGTGTTCACAATGTTTTTCTTTGTTTTGACCTAGTGACCTAGTTTTTCACCCAGCATGACCCAGATTCGAACTCAGTCGAGGTATCAATGGGACAAATGTTCTGACCAAGTTTCATGAAGATCGGACAATAAATGTTGCCTCTGGAGTGTTCACAATGCTAAATGTTGACAGCGCACGACGAACGACGCACGACAGACAAAAGGTGATCACAAGTCTCACCATGAGCACGTTGTGCTCAGGTGAGCTAAAAAGAAACTGTGTCAATTTAACCAAGAGAAAAAACATTTCATCAATACAAATATACTGCAAATACCCGTTCTATTTATCTCAAATCCGTGTAAAAAGTTAACAATATTTATGATTGTACAAATTATCCATGTGAGACGTTTGTTTTAAAACCGTAATATACACATGTAATTATGATTATCTTTCAAACTGATGTTACACTTTGAATCTGATTACATACACCTAGAGTATCATTCGCACAATAATGCATCCAAATTAAACTAATGAGTAACTGAAAATTAGCAAAATATGTCACGCGAATAAGAATCTAAACTTCAGCTAACAGAATGAACTTTTTTCATTGTAACTATTAACTTTGTTTGTGTAACTGTTATAAGCTTGAGGCAGCATTAAAATAATATTATTGCAATCAAATATTCATTAACACGCACAGATTTATAGATCATAATTTCATCTATGGTAGTAGCAGGATTTAAATTAATTTATTAAATAATATTTTTTAACAAATTAACATTGTTTTGCAAAGCTTCTTACAAGAATGATTTTAGTTGTGCTTATTTTTCTTTTTAACCAAATATTTATTAACAAGCATAGTTTTATAGATCATAATTTCATCTATGGAAGTAGCATAGATTTATAGATCATAATTTCATCTATGGTAGTAGCAGGATTTAAATTAATATAATAGATAATATTTTTTAACAAATTAACAATGTTTTGCAAAGCTTCTTACAAGAATGATTTAAGTTGTGCTAATTTTTCTTTATAACCAAATCAATTTTTTAAGACACAACCCCAATTTTTTTTATATTTCTTTATGTCTTATTACAGATGGGGTAATCATAAGACAAACAAAAGCGCGACGTCCATGCTGAGACAGGTAGTTTTCACCATTTTATACCCTTTATTACATGTACTTGCATTTGTTGTTTTAATGCCCCTCAATTTTCCACCATATCAGCAAGAAAATGATTAGCGTTTTTTTCGTATTAACATTGGCTCTTTGATTTGACTTTACTTGCTACAAATTTTCTTAGTAGAGCTGTAATAAGGTCATCTCACTAAGAAATTTCGCAGCGAGTTAAGTCAACATAAAAAGGGAAACTAACATAATATAAACGCTTTTCAATTTCTTGCCGATATGGCTGGAAAGTGAGTGGCATTTTAACAATTATTTAAAGTAATCAAGAGTATACAATGGCGAATAATTGCTTCTCTGCATGTTAAGTAGCCATCTTGTTTGTCACGTGATTACAACCTCTGTATTAGGCATCAAAGAACATATTCCTAGAGAGATTCTTACCAAATGATTTTGAGTCAAGGTCTGGGAATCTCTCCTGATTCTGGGCAAGCCGAGCTATGTCCTCTATAAAGTTTTTTGCCATGTTTACTTTTGCTGAAATCAAAATAAAAGATTAAACAGAAATAGCAGGGATTAAAGTTATTTACTCTCCCAAAGATTATATATCAAACATACAGATAAATCATATTTTATCGAGCTGCATGAAGTATAATGCTTTCTGCATTGTCTTCTTAAGAAACTCTCTATATCTGTTGTTTTTTTCTAAGATTTGACCTGGGGCCCTAGTTTTTTTACACCTGTTACTTAGATTTGAACTTGTCTTAATAAACATGTTCTGACAATTTTCATCAAGATTGAATTATACAAGTGGCTTCTAAAGTGGTAACAAGGTTTTTCTAAGATTTGACCAGGGCCCGTATTCACCAACCCATTCTTAGACTTAAGAATAAAGAAAAGACTTGGATCCAAGAAAAATGCATTCAGTGTTTGAATATATAGATGCCTCCAATGGTAATTATGTCATTTGCACAATGTTCTACATGAAGAATGCAATAGATAGAGGTGATTAATAACAAATTTTACTCAAAATTCAAGCAATTATTGAATATATCAATTTAAATAATATTCTTTATTCTTAATTAGACTTAAGTCTAAGAATTGTTTGATGAATACGAGCCCTAGTGACCAAGTTTATGGACCCAAATGACCCAGATTCCAAGCTCTGATCATTATTGTCAAAATAAACATTCTGACGAAGTTTCATCAAGATTGGATGAAAAATGTGGCCTCTGGAGTGGTAACAAGCTAAAAGGTTACTAATCACACCCACACCTCACCTTGAGCACTTCATGTTCACATGAGCTAAAAGGTTTAATTGTTTCATAAATTATACTTGAATAAAAATTGTTGCAACTTATATCAAATAGAAAAATCCTCAGACACTAACAAAAACAAGCAAATTAGTTGAATTGATATTCCCCATCAAATTTATTTTGTTTATAAATGCAAAGCCCTTGATATACTGTATAATCTTAAAAATCTAATTAATTGAAGGCTATACTTACTGTTTTTATGCATTTCAGTTCTACTCATTGATATCTATACATCCATGATGTTTCATTGTTAAAATCATGTATTGTATTTGAGATATAGCCCTAAAAAGTTACTTCCTACAAAAACAAACAAAGGGAATAGTTCTTCTTTTAGAAATTGAAGGATTACTGTGTGCAAGCAATTCTCCTTATTGATACCAATACACCAATAAAGTTTCATGTGAAAATCTTGAATGGTGTCTGAGATATAGGGCCTGAAGTTACATCAAACAAAAACAACAAAGGGCAATAACTCTTCTTTAAGAAAGTTCAGGGTTTTGGTTCTTGTGCAGGGCAGGATCATTGATCACTATACACCCATGAAGTTTCAAGCCAACATCTTTTACTGTATTTGAGATATAGGTCTGAAAAGTTACATCATACAAAAACAACAAAGGTCAATAACTCTTACCTAAGAAGGTGAATAGTTATGGTTCTTTAGTATGGCACTACTCTTCATTTTTTTTCAAAAGCTTGTCTTCATGAAAATTTTGTACCAGAGTCATACAAGCTCACTCACCGCCTACAAATTCTTCTTCTATCAGTATGAAAGCATCGTCAATTGGGTGGCAGAACTTCTGCATGTCCAGCTTCATCTGTTGGATGATGCCGTGCTTCATTGTGAAGTTGCGGAACGTGATCTCAAACCGTTTCCAGAAAGACTTGCCCTAGAATTGATTGCAAGTAATAAAATAAAGCACTATTTTATTTATTATTTTCTAACTTTTGCATTAGAGGATTAATCAGTGTTCTACACTAATAGGAGTCCAAGACCCCTGGAAATGAGACTAGGACTCCTTGTTATTGTGTCAAGGAAGTAAGTCAAATTCCTTCAAAATCATCTTTAAATTATAAAAAATCGATTGATTTACTTATTGTTTCGCTAGAACAAGAACTAAAGTGCATCTAAAAATATGCCAATCATCATTCTACTTAAACACATAGACAAAAACAACATAGTTTATTTTTGCTCCCTGTCGTAGTCCGTGCGTTGGGCTGTGAGGAACTAGAATTCAAAATTAACCCAATTGTTTTACTTGGATATTTTCGCTAAGGTAAACTAGCTTTCCCCTAACAGACCCAATTCACTTAAAAAAAAATCACAACTGACCGTAATTGTTTAAAGAATGCAAGTTTAATGTACACACTTCACTGAAGATGGTAACAACTGTGAATCAATTGTTATTGAATAACCCCGTGTAACTATCTATACTGCAACACGGTATTCTCATGGTTCATGTACTTTATTCAGGAATAATCATTTGCATCTATGAACCATCTTCATTTATAAGATAAATGATTTAAAAGATATATTTGACATAACTTAATTGGATAATTGCATTTGTATGACGCAAATCCTTCAATTTTAACTGTGGAAGTAACAAAAACAACACTGTCCGCGATTGTTGTTGTTTTTTAGTCGGGTGATTCCACAGTAAATAGGTACAAGAGGGCCATGATGGCCCTGAATCGCTCACCTGACTCATTAAGATCAGATGAAAACTATGACCTCTATTGTCTACACAATGTTTTTCTATGATTTGACCTAGTGACCTAGTTCCTGACTCTAGATGACCCAAATACAATCCCAATCCAGATTTCATCAAGATAAACATTCTGACCACAGTTCATAAATATTGGATGAAAACTGTGACCTCTATTGTCAACACAAGGTTTTTCTATTTATTTGACCTAGATTTTTACCCCAGATGACCCAAATACAATCCCACCCAGATTTCATCAAGAATTCTGACCAAATTTCATAAAGGTTGGATGAAAACTATGATCTCTAATGTCTACACAAGGTTTTTCTATTATTTGACCTAGTGACCTAGTTTTTGACCCCAGATGACCCAAATAAAATCCCAACCCAGATTTCATCAAGATAAACATTCTGACCAAATTTCATAAAGATTGGATGAAAACTGTGACCTCTAATGTCTACAGAAGGTTGTTCTATTATTTGACCTAGTGACCTTGTTTTTGACCTCAGATGACCCAAATACAATCCCAAACCGGATTTCATCAAGATAAACATTTTGACCAAATTTCATCAAGATTGGATGCAAACTGTGACCAATACTTAAGAATGATCAAATGGGAAAAGGTAACCTAGCACTGGCAGTAAATATGGGGCTCATTTACAGGTCAGATTTGGAATCTCTGCTGTAAAATGAGATTTTGAATGAATTAAAGGGAGGCAAATCTGTAATAAAAAGAACATGCATAAACCGTAGTTGTTTCCCTTGTTTGAACCATGCTAAATCCTTACAAGTTTGGAAAGAATTGGATGAAAAATTTGGACTTTATTGCATAAACAACATTTTCTCAATTCAAGGGGAGGTAATTCTGTACTTCATGGACCAATAATGCTCATTTTTTGTAGGGTTCGTGTCCTCATTGATATAAAGACACTGTGCAAATTTGGAAAGGATCGGACAAAAAATGTGGAAGATTTTTGAAAGTTTACAAAATAGGCAAAAACGAATAAACATGCAAAGTTCAACGAGCTCCTGCGGCCATGTTTTTTGACGAATCAAATATCTTTGAACAACTTTTTCAGGGGAGCCTTCAAAGGTCATCCCTGTGAAATTTTTTGAAAATCTGATGAGCGGTTTCTGACAAGAAGATTTTTTAAGGTTTTTACCATATATGGTCATGGCGGCCATCTTGGTTATGTGATTAAAAATTTTTTAACAATTCTTTTGTCCCATGACCTAGGGATGCTCCACATGAAATTTAGTTGAAATTGGCTCAATGGTTTAGTAGAAGAAGATATTTACAAATTGTTTACAGACAGACAGACGGACGGACGGACGCCGGACGCTGAGTGATCACAATAGCTCACCCCGAGCTATCGCTCAGCCTCAGATGAGCTAAAAACAGCACTAATATTAAATTAAACATGAATAAACAAAGACCTCCGACATATTATTCAAAGTAACAATGAATAATGTTTGAAACAATTTAAATTTATGGAAGAATCAACATCAAATCAAATACATATAGCAGGTATTTTCAGGCACTGTCTAATTTTTCTAATATTGTTAGAGTCTGAATTTTAACCCAACCAATGAGATTTAACGGGTTTGACTATATTGATAATTTCTGCTGTTCATTTCATTTTTCCAGTTACTTAAGAGATTGGTGATGAAAAGATCTTTCAGTAATCATTGATAGCTCTTTGGGTGATGGCAACCTGGCGTTAATTTATCTGGGAAGTAATGAAGGTCTAATTTAATTAAAATAAATCTTAGTCCAAACTTGCCCACCCTACAAGTAATATAAAAATATATGAGCCCTTCTCTGCAAAAAAGGGGGTTTATGAATGTGCGTTAAGTGTCGTCCCAGATTAGCCTCTGCAGTCTGCAAGGCTAATCTGGTACGACACTCTCCGCCTATATAGCTGGATTTTTGCAAAGATACTTTTTTGTAAACGAAAAATACCATAACAGCGGAAAGTGTTGTACCTGATAAGCCTGTGCGGACTGCACAGGCTAATCTGGGATGACACTTAACGCACATTCATTAAACCCCCTTTTCACAGAGCACAGCTCATTAATTTACAGTTTTCTACTCACCTGGTCCCTGAACATGTTTTTAAAGGCCTCCTTGTGCCTTGTGAAGAAAATATAGTCATGGGGCGATATCTCTGAGTCAAACAACTGCAAGTCGGTGTCTGATAGGCGTATCTTCCGCATCTTCGCACTTGTTGCAATGAAGATTCTTGTGAAATTCTAATTTTAAGGTAACATCTACTCTCAAAAGATTTTTGTGTTAATATTTAATATTTGTTAAAATGTCTGTACTAGTGTTATTTGAAAGTACTTTCATTTACACCACATCATCTTTCCACTAGCATGATAGGTATATTCATCTAAATTTACATGGTAATGACTGCACTAGTAAGTTCAGCACATGTAAGTCACTGTTCCTATAGGAACATAATACTTTCAAAATGTCTTAATTATTTGTCTAGACACAATCTGCAAATTTTTCTACCATCAGCAGAGAAATGCACACCTGGAAAATATAATCCAACATTAAATATCAAATCGTTTGAAAACAATAATACTTTCATAACTATGACGAGCACATACATTGTATATACCCGCAGACACAAATGAAATGTATACACTTGAAGACTTTTTTTGTCTTGTCCAAACTAGTACTTTTACCTTTTTTATGAAAAAGTCAATAGGTTTGGACACTTTTTTTAAATTATGCATGATAGAATTACCTACTGGTATCACATGTGCATAATATAATATAATATCAGCGAATTTTTTTACCCAATTCGGAAAAGTAATATAACAAGCCCAATTGAGAAAAATAGCATGAAATTGGGAAAATTTGTGTCATGAAGACTTCAGATTGGGAAATTGGTGTATTTTATTTGTTGCTAACAAATACTTTAAAATTGATAACCAACTGTTGTCAAGTTGTCAATATTATATTTTCTGCATAGGGAATTAGTGTCGTTTTCCTGTACTTTATAAAGAAGGAAATAAATCGCTGAATATAATATTTTAATATACATGTTCAATTAGATATATTTACATTAAACAAACAAATTACCGGTATATCAGTTTCAAATTAACCATCATAAAATAATTAGCAATCAATTCATCAGTTTTATCAAAGAGACTACCAGAATATTCATAGCATACGAACAGAAAGTGATAAATTCCATTATCTGTAAACTTGTTATCCTTAGTTGTAGAAACACACTCAAAATAAACTGGCGGAATGCAATTGCGTGATATGGCTAGCTCACTCAGTTCCCAAAAATAGACTTGTTATGCCTATTATTTGAGGCTTTTAGGACAATAAGTGTGAGCATATCATATTACTTGGCTTACTTTGGTATCAGAAGATTTAATCACAATACATGTATCATTCATTGTCTGTGTTCTTGTACACATGCAAGGTATTGAAGGCATACATACAATTAAACAAGTGAAGCATATGAAAGCATGTTGTAACGGACATACACATGTAAATATTTATTGTTCTTATCAGAGTTTCAGGAGTTGTTTTCTAAAATGAATTGTTTGAATAATAAGTATAATAGGAAATATTGTTGGTAATACAAGCCCATAAACCATGAAAATCAACACATTTTTTGTACAGTATTTCAAACAAGAGGGCCTGAAAGGCCCAAAGTCGCTCACCTGAGAAAACAAGATATTATTGGGACAAATCTTATGACCAAGTTTCACGATATCGGAAAACAAATGTGGCCTCTAGAGTGTTAACAAGGTTTTACTATAGCCATATAAGGAAAAATGCCCCGCCAACTGGCAGCCATGTTTTTCAACCAACCAGCATCATTTTTGAACTCGTCCAAGATATTATCGATATAAATCTTCTGACCAAGTTTCATGAAGATAGGACAAAAAATGTGGCCTCTAGAGTGTTAACAAGATTTTACTATAGCCATATAAGGAAAAATGCCCTGCCCCTTGGAAGCCCTTTCTTTCAAGCAAACATAATTATTTTCGAACTCATCCAAGATATCATTGAGACCAACCTTCTGACCAAATTTCATGAAGATTGGACAATAAATGTGGCCTCTAGAGTGTTAACAAGGTTTTACTTATAATAGCCATATATAGCCATATAAGGATTATTGCCCCGCCCCTGGTGGCCATGTTTTTAAAGCAACCAAAACCATTTTCGAACTAATCCAATTAAGATATCATTGGGACAAATTTTCTGACCAAGTTTCATGATGATCGTAAAATAAATGTGACCTCTAGATTGTTAACAAGGTTTTACTATAGCCATATAAGGGAAATAGCCCCGCCCCCGTGGTGGCCATGTTTTTTTACCAACCAGCATCATTTTTGAACTTGTCCAAGATATTATTGGGACGAGTCTTCAGACTGAGTTTCATGAAGATCGGACTATAAATGTGGCCTCTAGAGAGTTAACAAGATTTTACTATAGCCTTATAAAGCCATATAAGGAAAAATGCCCCGCCCCTTGGCGGCCATGTTTTTCAAGCAAACGTAACCATTTTCGAACTCATCCAAGATATCATTAAGACAAATCTTCTGACCATATTTCATCAAGATTGGACAATCAATGTGGCCTCTAGAGTGTTAACAAGGTTTAACTATATATAGCCATATAAGGAAAAATGCCCCGCCCCCTGGGGGCCATGTTGTTCAACCAAACGGCATCACTTTTGAACTCGTCCAAGATATTATCGGGATGAATCTTCTGACTAAGTTTCATGAAGATTTGACAATAAATGTGGCCTCTAGAATGTTAACTAGATTTTACTATAGCCATATATAGCAATATAAGGAAAAATGCCCCGCCCCTTGGCAGCCATGTTTTTAAAGCAAAGGTTACCATTTTTGAACTCATCCAAGATATCAGTGGGACAAATCTTCTGAGCAAGTTTCATGAAGATTGGAAAATAAACTTGGCCTCTAGAGTGTTAAAAAGGTTTTACAAAAGCCATATAAGGAAAAATGCCCCACCCCCTGGCGGCCATGTTTTTCAACCAACCGGCATCATTTTCGAACTCATCCAAGATATTATTTGGATGAATCTTCTGACCAAGTTTTATGAAGATCAGACAATAAATGTGGCCTCTAGAGTGTTAACAAGATTTTACTATAGCCATATAAGGAAAAATGCCCCGCCCCTTGGCAGCCATGTTTTTCAAGCAAAAAGGTAACCATTTTCGAACTCATCCAAGATATCATTGAAAACAATTTTCTGACCAATTTCCATGAAGATTGGACAATAAATGTGGCCTCTAGAGAATTAACAAGGCAAATGTTGATGCCGCACAACGCACAACGACAACGGACGACGGACAAAAAGCGATCACAAAAGCTCACCATGAGCACGTTGTGCTCAGGTAAGCTAAAAATATAGTTAACACATACAAAATCAATGTTCCTTATAGCAGTTACCAACATTTCATAGCTAGACGTGGTCTGTTAACATAGATTTAACAAGATACAAAATTCTCTTTTTTTTATTTTTTCCAGTACAATATATTCACCACAGTCATGTTCATGTACCAAGTTAAGTGTTCGTGTTTGTATCAATAGATATTGTTGCACTTTGAAATGTTCTCTATAATAACCGATTTCCGATTTTTTTAATGCAACCCTTTCAGATATTGAGTTGAAATTGAAATAATAGTCCCTTAATAGAAAGTTTAATTTAATTAAAGACCTTTCTTATAAGATACAAGTTTAAAGGCTTCAATTCCAACCCTTACATACTGATGAGCAGCAAACAGCATTAAACCGGAACATGTCTGTGAGTTACACTCAGGCTGTTCTGGTTTCATGCTGTTTACACATAGCCATGCTGTTCTGGTTTCATGCTGTTTGCACATAGTCATTTTCACTTTGCTTCTTAGAGGGAAAGGGTTAATGAAATCCTTCAAGAAATTCCTTAGGAACTAGCATACACGTACCAAAAACTTAACCTAGATTGGACACCATGCAATACTGACATTCTAATAGTTTGCCTTTTCTTAGATAAAAAAAAGCCAAAAATGTGTTACATTTTGAATATAAATGTGATAGCGTTTCTCCATGAAAATTAGCGGACAATAACTGTTTATCCCTTAGCGGACAGTAACTGTTTATCCCTCAGTGCGCTAAGGCATGTGATTAACAATTTAAATCTGATAATATTAAGTTGTACATTGTAAACTGTACAGAAGTTCATATTGTAAAAAATGTTGAACAAAACATCTGAAACGATAAAAAGCAAGTACTTACAATGCACAATACATTCCTTATAGAATATATTGAAGCTAAATACAAAGAATCAGTCAATAACTGCTTGCACATATACATAATTATAAATAGAACAGGACTTTCCAACCATTTACTATAAATAGCATTGATACGGTGTTTTTGTATATTTGTAGTATGATTACGTTGTTTAAAGTTGAATCTTACACTTGTTATATGTGCAACACTATGGTATATTCACATCAACCATTAAAGAAGGGTTAAATTGTCAAATGACTTAGCTATCAACCGCTCTTAATTATTAATCTTGGTCAAATTTCTTTTTAAATTACAATAAATGTTTTTACATGGTGTGTTAAAATGTTATCACTTAAACTTTACATCTTATATATTACCAAACAGGCAACAAGGAAGCTGTACTTTGGAAATTCCCATTCAAAATCCATGTCTTGTCATGAGTACTTTCAGTCTACCATGATGTCGGTCAGAAATTTTGCTTAGTCAGTAAAAATATCCAGTTTTGGTATAAAATATTCAGATACATGTATCTAAACATAAGAAGCTGAAATTCGACCCATCTTTATAAGAATGATGCTTCTTTACCACAGTTCTGTAATTACAGAATTGCGAGTCATAGACATACATGCCATAAATTTACAGACCAATTCCGTGACATTGAGTTCAATTTTCCGGGATATTTGCCGATTTTTCGGGACATGTCTACATGTAGCAATATATATAGACATATATGCATTTTTGGTACGCTTTTTCTATCACATAGTAAATTGAGTACATTACTAATAAATATATTGTTAACATCTAAAACGTTTTTATGCATCGTTGTTTATCAGAGGCATTTCATTATTCTTTTATAAGTGTATGATCACCATCGTTAATTCAATCTTTATTTGCCATGTTTGCCGAGTCACAATTTATTTTCTTTGAACTCCGCCATCTTGTTAAAATGATGTAAGCGGCAGGTGCGCCTAGCAACGTAATATCATATAATATAACCGCCTAATAGGCGATTCGCATTTTGTTTAATTAGTAATGTTACAGTTATTGTTTCACTAATTCATTGTCATAAAGACGATAAAGATACACATTGTTTGTGTGTGTTTTTTTTTTAATTTAATCTCGCGTAAAAATAAATGTTTTGATATAACTGAACTATGCATTAAATGCATACTTTCCACAAGGACATTAATCAAAAGTCTCCAAAGTAACTGTCCACAATTTTATCGTAGAGGAGTACACAATACGGACCGATAAGTGTGCTTGGTATAACAAAGCCACTGAAACTATAGATTGATATTGACACAGGGTTATTCACGCATGACCAAATCACAACCGCAGGAATCTTCAGATGTGTGAAAAACTCCATTGCCCTTACGCCGAGGGAAATTATAACGAAGTATATTAAAGCCAATTAACAACCATATTAAAAAATGCCGCCTTTTCGGTTTGACTGCGAATGTGAGACAATCGATATAACAGGACCCCTGTTAATTGATCGATTTTGACACTATATATATATATATAAATAGCGTAGTTACCTATTCAGGTAGGCATTGCCATGGAGACGCTGCGGATTAGTGGGAATATTGATTCAAGGTGCAGTTAAGTTAAGCCTAGGTTAATGTACATGTATATACATGTATGGATTTTGTAAAATCCGGGACATTTTACAGATTTCCGGGGCTGCGGGACATGTTCTTTATTTCCGGGACAATCCCGGACAATCAGGGACGTATGGCATTTATGCATTTATCACACAACCTAAAGAAAGAATTATTTTCCACTTTGCAATATTTTCAGGAAAAACAAGGCTATTGCTAAGCAATATAAGTCCCCTACCGGCTCCACCATTGTCAGAAATTCCACCATTGTCAGAATATTTTTTGTTGTTGCCAATTTAGCAACCAGAATGTTTGACATACATGTAGGAACAAAATGAAATGACTTGCATAATGTCCATATTGCCATCTATCCATGTTTCAAGTTTCATGAAAAAATATGAAGAAATTTAAAAGTTATCGCAGGATCCAGAAAAAAACACCATTTTCAGCAGTATTTCTAGTCTATTTGTTGCCATAGCAACAAGAATTTTTGACGTTGGAACAAAATGAAATGACGTGCATAATGTCCATATTGCCAGCTATCCACGTTTAAAGTTTCATGAAAAAATATGAAGAACTTTAAAAGTTATGGCAGGATCCAGAAAAAAACACCATTTTCAGCAGTATTTCTAGTGTATTTGTTGCCATAGCAACCAGAATTTTTTGCGTAGGAACGAAATGAAATGACGTGCATAATGTCCATATTGCCATCAATCCATGTTTAAAGTTTCATGAAAAAATATTAAGAACTTTTAAAGTTATTGCAGGATTCAGAAAAGTGTGACAGACACACAGAGTGAAAACCAGAAGTCCCCTCCGGTGACTAAAAATGCAGGTGTTGCATTCATCTCAAATTCAATGGTTGATTGGTCGTTATAAATAAATGTGAAAAATGCCCAATGCCCATAAATTGCTCTACAAGATTTATGCATATTCAATTGGAATACGCCTGTCCTGATTTGACATCAACTATATCCCACAATTCCCTTTATACCAGCGCTTGCAAAAAATAGTAAATATTTGTGTTTTCACTATCTTGAACATGTTTATTGTCAATATTGGCTAGATTTTGCTTTTGAAATGGAAATGGTGAATTTACAGGATTATCAGATAATGGCTTAAGTTGTTTAATGGTCATATGATAGTGCATCCAGTGATCAAAAAGCAGGTTTAAATATCTCCCTTGTATTGAAGAACTTCGGTGTTATCTTTTAAAAGGGAAAATAAAAAATATTCTGTGCCTCTTACTATTCTAGTATGCAATCATTGCCACTTGCATGTGTATTGTTTTTGCAACAAAAAGAATGCCTACTTTGCAAATAAATTCAGAAAGGCAATTCAACAGACAGTTAGGTTAAAAAGATAAGACTGTAGAAAAAGAAAAGTTTTGTTACATGTATTGTTTTTTTAAAGGTGCTGGGGTAAGACTCAGGAAGCAGTCAGTTTTGACAAAAGTTATAATGGAAAGCTATACTTTTCCTATGAAAAGATACCTGGACGCTTCTGAAACTCTGAATAGAACTCTGGGAATGTCACATGACAAACATGGGCGTATACCGTAATTACTCTATGTTTTCGGACACTCTAAGTTTTCAGACACCCCCATTTTTAGCAAAAATAATTATTTTTCGTGACTCTTTATTTTCGGACAAACGAGTTTTCGTCCGTTATTTATGTCTCTAAGTTTTCGGACAGTATATTTTACAGCGCTATTTAACCAGATTTGGAACCTGTTTTCGATATCTAATGACACTTCGATCATGGGGTTTTACAACCAGATTAACATCATAAAACATTGCGGATGCATGCCTGAGGGCAATGGACCATTACGTTTGCGTTATTGGGTAAATAACCTTGTAAACCGGTATTAAACAATGGTTTCGCTCCATAGCATAAGCGTTATGACAATTACCAGGGGTAGTGCCAATAAACAGTTCAATTATCTACCGCAATTGTACTACCCCTTCTCAGTAAAATAACTGTGACAAATACTAAATGTTTCAAATTGTGATGCACCCTATTACAAGTTTTACGAACAATGGAAGGTGTTACACAACAACTATCGGAAATGAACAAACAAAGAATTCATAGTTTGCTTTCTTATTGCGTTAATTACAGGTTTATACAAGCGTGTATCGGTACATCACATGCTCATTTTTTAACTCGTTGGTCAAAGTACAACCTTGAAATAACTTTTTGTCAAATAAATTAAGCATTTACAATTATTTAAAATGCAGTGCAAACATGTATAACTGTAATTTATACTATACGGCATGGTATTTTACAAGCGCGTGCTATTACCGGTAGTCGTTGATACAATTGACGCTATTTTCGGACACTTCCATTTTCGACTCTAAGTTTTCGGACACCTGTATTTTGTTAATATTTTTCGTATCTAAGTTTTCGGACACGAAAAATTTTATTATTTTTAAGTGTCCGAAAACATAGAGTAATTACGGTACATACCCTGTTGTGTGTCTTTTCACAGTTTTCAACAATAATTAAGGCATATCATGGCGGTCAATTAAGCAACTCACACGTTTCCTAGGCTAGCTGACTTACCAGTGCCGCCAGTACTATGCAAGCACTTATGCCAGTACATGGTGACTGACAACTGGCCTACTTGAATCAGAGGTCGGGGGAAAATGAATGTAGAAAAGATTTTCATACCAATAGTTTACCACACAAGCTATGTGGCCAGAACTTGTGCTGTACATACAAACATGTAGCTAGAAGGAACATTTATAGCACAACAGTTACTAGAAGATTGTATCCTTATGGTGTCCCTCAATCCTTCCGTACAGTTTAAACAAATCACTATTGCCAAATGAATGATATTGTAAACTCACTTACTCTATTATAGATCACAATATTCTTAAAATTGCTGTAAGAACATTAATAGTTAAACAGCATATAACAACATTATCAGTCAAAAAATAATTTACCTGGCATAGAACAAAATAATCCAATACAACAGTCTAGACGGGGTCTATTTTTAATTACATCAGATTTTTTTAAATACTTTAAATCCACTGAAAATTGAACCAAGGAAATAAACAACAAACCCGTTCACAATAATCAATATCAGAATGCAATTCCTGACAGTGAATTAGAGTTTACAATAAGTGATCGCCCTTTTTTTTAAATATGCTTATGGAACTTAGAAGCAAATATATTTCATATGGGTCATATATAAAAAAGGAAAAAAAAGCTTATAGAAAGCAAATCATAAACAACAAGGGACAAAATTGTCACAAAACCAGGTTTTCATTGTGAAAAAAAAATCTGATAAAGGGAGAAAACTCAAACTGAACTTTTGAAATGACCAAAAAAAATTAACCCCCTTTGTAAGTTTTTTTTTTTTTTAAATCTATTTTTAGTCGTGGCGACCTTGACATTGGAGATATTGACGTGATTCTTTCGTGGGACACACCGTCCCATGATGGTGAACAAATGTGCCAAATGATTTTAAAATCTCACAATGAATGACATAGTTATGGCCAGGACAAGCTCATTTATGGCCATTTTTGACCTTTGAACTCAAAGTGTGACCTTGACCTTGGAGATATCGACGTAATTATTTCGCGCGACTCACCGTCCAATAATGGTGAACAAATGTGCCAAATGATTTTAAAATCTGACGATGAACGACATAGTTATGGCTCGGACAAGCTCATTTATGGCCATTTTTGACCTTTGAACTCAAAGTGTGACCTTGACCTTGGAGATATCGACGTAATTATTTCGCGCGACACACCGTCCAATGATGGTGAACAAATGTGCCAAATGATTTTAAAATCTGACAATGAACGACATAGTTATGGCCCGGACAAGCTTATTCCGCCAGCCCGCCAGCCAGCCAGCCCGCCAGCCAGCCAGCCCGCCAGCCAGCCAGCCCGCCCGCATTCGCCAATCTAATAACCAGTTTTTTCCTTCGGAAAACCTGGTTAAAAACAAGAGATTGCCAAGCAATATGGTCCCCTACCGGTGAAACTCCACCATTTTTATTTTATTTTTTTATTTGTTGCCATAGCAACCATAAGTATCGACATAGGAACAAAATGAAATGACGTGCATAATCTCCATATTGCCATCCATCCATATTTTATGTTTCATGAAAAAATATGAGGACCTTTCAACTTTGAAAGTTATCGCAGGATCCAAATAAGAGTGACGGACAGACTGACAGACAGACTGAGCGCAAACCATAAGTCTCCTCCGGTTTCACCGGTAGGGGACAATAAAAGAGAGAGAACTCAGATGAGAATAATGAATATTGAAGAACTATAAAATTTGAAATCTGAAATAAATGATGTTCAGAGCACACATTTTAAAGGATTGATGATAGGATCCAAATTGCAGTAATTCTTAGGTGAAAAGCCATCTAAATATGTATAATCCAGCCTAGAAAAAACAATGTTTGGTAAAACAATAAATAGTGATAGTAAAATAACTGTGTAAACATGTATCATTAATACAATAACATGTTATAATCATGTATAATCAAATGGATGCAGTAATTGAGACTTTAATAACTATGTACAGGGTTTTTTTACCTTATATAACAGACGCCAAATATCGGCGTCTTTCCCCACCAAAATAGGCTGGTTTTCCCCCTTTCAGAACCAAAAATTCCCCCCTAAAAAAAAAAAAAAAAATTTTTTTTTTTTTTAATAGAAATATGTGTCTCATGATTATAATATCTCAATTCTATTTCAATTTAATTATGGAACAAGGCCTTCAAAGACGGATTGTCTACACAGATTGTCTACACAGATTGTCTACACAGTTCGATAACAAATCACATTTCTAATAAATACAATGCTATCCCTCATTGTCCCGTCTTGAAGGTCGAAAAGATGCTTTTTACGTCCAGCCTGGTTGTGCGGTTGAAGATGAGCAAGAGCATGCGGTACTCGGTTCGCAGTTAGCGTAGGGGTCTTATTGTTTGGTTGACCAAAACTAAGGCGCTTGGGATTCAGCACTGAATGGTCGGTCGACTTTGACATGGAATCACTGGTTGCCAGTGGTCTTTGTAGTCCTGTCGATGAGCCCCTTGGCGGTGCTGCGCTGTGGTTAAGAGGCGTGTGGGGAACTTCTGGCGATTATGGTGTGGATAGCATCCCTGCTTGACGCCCGTGATTGGTGGTCCTTATTGGATCTGTGCCAGGGCTGACAGGCATGCCAAAATCACCAGGTGGAGTAGTAGGCACAGACACCTTTGGCCAAGTAGCTGTGACAAGAGTCGAGCCATTGGCCACTACCTCTCCTGATTGATCTACAGTGGGTGTACTTGATAAGCCTAGTGTGCAGGGGGTGTGGAAAGGAGTGAACTTTCAGAGATGTTTGCGATTGCAGATGGTCACCCGGCCTGTACCATCCATCCGAATGACATACTGATGATACTGCTGAACCTCCTGTACCATCCATCCGAATGACATACTGATGATACTGCTGAACCTCCACTACAGTCCCAGTGCGCTCCCATCTTCTAGGATGGTTCCCAACCTGGTTCTGTACGTACACATGATCACCCACCTGGAGTGGTGGCAGCCTCCTGGTGTGCTCATGCCATCTCTCATGATCCCTTGAGTGCAGTCGGGCCAGCGCCAACTCCGGGTGAGACAGCAACTCAGTCCAAGTTTCATGAGGAGTGTATCTGCCAATTGGTATTGGAATAGCATCCCGGATCGGGTGTCCAAACAAAATCAATGCAGGGGACACTTTGGTCTCCGGGTCGACAGAGTTACAGTACATCAGTAGAGCTCTCTGGAACTTGTCTATATCCAGGTATCCTGTTGCAGTACCATTGTCCATCAGGCCATCCTTAAAAATTCTTTTGTTTGGCATAACCCGACCGACCCACTCAAATCGGCCCAACTGAATTTTTGTTTGTTACTTTCCAAAAAAATAATAATTTTTGCTCGCCGAAAATTCTTTCCGCTAAATTTTTCCTTTCCGCTTTTTATCCTTTTCGGTTATTTGCGTCATTTAATTGAATGCTCTTTCAAGGATATCTTAAATAGCAATGAACAAAACGCGTACCGGTATTTATTTGAGTCACCTATTTGTTTGACATATGCATATGCGATTAATAAGACTTTTAATACAATTAAACCGCTCCTGTTTTTCTCGTATCCCTTTAATTAAAATACGCTGCTGTCGTTAAGGATAGTTTGGGAGTAAAAAAAACAAATTAATTAATTATCACCGTTCAATTCAATTCGGCAATCGGCAGAGATGTGTAATATTATCGCCATATAACTAATTATTTAATTATCACTCTTTAATTCAGATCGGTAAATGTTCGGTAGAAAGATAAAAAGTGGTCAGCTTAGAAATATTTATTGACGGGTATTTTCACGTTTTTGTTTCATTTGCTTATCTCTTTATACGACTTTCCGACCGGTCGCTATTTTGGAGGCAGACGGCGATATTAAATGTGTATTCAAATTATACAACATCTGCGCATGAATGACCCAATATTATCCGATAGCTCCACCTGTCCTCACGTTTCATTCGACAACGTCATGTCATGTGTAAGCCAGCTCAATGCTGATTGGCCAGCTACAATTTGCACTTCTTTAACAATAAGGTCAAGCAATGTCTAATCAGGTACAGACCTGGTTTCGTTAACAGTTCGAATTGCGAACACTTTCATTGAAACAAAGAGACAAATATAGAAAACCAGTCCAGATTAAAATGGCGGATGTTTACAACGAAATTTTACTAGATTTTCGCCATTTAGATTTTTCAAATTCTCAATATTTTCGCAAATGACCCAAGGGCGAACGACAGCGCGAGCATTGCGAACGTGTTATTATTTGAATAAATGCTCACTATTACAGGGCTCGCGCTGTCGTTCGCCATTTGTGAAAGTATAGCGAATTTGGCTCAAGAAAAATATAATTCGTGAATATGCATAAATCTAGTTAAATTTCATTGAAAACATCCGCCATTTTAATCCAGAGTGTTTTTTAAAACTATTTTTCTGTTTGTTTCCATGAACAATTTGAAGCCCATATGGTAGCTGGCCAATCAACATAGAGTTCGCTATCGGGTAATATTTGGTCATTTATGCGCAGATAATGAAATACACAGTTGATATTGTCGTCTGCCTACAATATAACGGCTGATGGCACAAGTCGTATAAAAAAGCAAATGAAAAGAAGCGTAACACTCAATAAATTATTTTTAAGCTGATTACTTTACAAATTTCTACCGACTATCAATCTGAATTAAAGGATGATAATTAAATAATTAGTTACATGTCGAAGATGTTGCACCTTTCTGTTCTTGATTGAAATTAAAATGTTATAATTACTTTGTTGTTTTTTACTCACAAACTATGCTATTTTAAAGTAATATGTCAACCAAATAGTATATTAATTACGTATTTGCTAGGCTACTTGTTTCCATTTTCTGTAGTCAAACGATATGCACATTATATGTGCAAAATGCGTACCATTTTTCGGACTGTCGTTTTCAGATTAAGTATTTTTCGTCGATTATATTATATTTTCGAAGTTGTTTATAGAAAAAATAGACTTACAAATACACATGCGGTGATACGGACGGTGCAGAAAAATCTTTACCAGAGACAGAAGACTTGGAGCTTTATTAGATAATTATCTTTCAGTTTGGTATATTTCGGAGTTCAATGTCAGAAAAAAAAATACTAAAAAAAAATAAAATCCCTACCTACCCACCAAAATTTACCTGGGTCGGGTTATGCCAAACAAAAAAAAATTAAGGATGGCCTCAGCATGCCTTGACACTTTTCAGCTCTAGCTCAGCCCTACAGTTGGCATGTGGGTTTGCGACGGATGAAATTCTGTCTCGAACTCCCCAGGCCTCAAGAACGCTCGAGTCTTTCCAGATGTAAACTGTGGTCCCCCATCAGACATTCGTTCCTCCCGAATGCCGAACGTTACAAATGTCTCCCTTAGAAGTTTCACACCAGACTCTGATCTGTATACCATAGGCCAGTTGGAGTACATGTACCTGTCTACAAAGACCACATATTCTTTACAGTTGAAGGTCAGGTAGTCACTGCATATCATCTGAAACGGGTAGTCAGGCAGGGTTAGGTCTGACGGGGGCTGGATTGACTTAGCTGTCCGATGGCAATGCGTACACTGGTCCCTTATCCTTGCAATGGCAATTGTGATACCTGGCCAGTACACAGAATCCATGGCCCTTGCACGCATTGCACTAAGTCCTTGGTGAGCTGCATGGAGTGCATTGAGAATTGACTGACAAAGTGCTGGGGGAATGACTATTCTTTGGCCCATTAGAACCACACCGTCCACAACACTTGAGCTTGCTGCAAACTGATGATAAGGTCAAAGTGCTGCTGGTAGTTCTCTACAGTTGTCTGGAAGTCTGCTCTCCAGGAAGTTGATAAGACTTTGAAAGGTAGGGTCTGATGTTGTGGCCACACGTACCATGTCCCATGTGACAACTGAAACAACAGCATTAAGAGTGCATGTTGCAGCTGCTACCGAAGAGAAGTCATCTGCCACATCAATATCATCTGCATGCTGGTACAAGCAGGGCAGTGCGTCGTGACAAGATGTATCCACTTCTTGTTCTGTATCCGGTGACTCACCAGGCAACACCAGACGCTCAGGACATCCTGTCATATGTCTCGAAGCTGCATCTGGTCAAAGTTTCTTCTTACCGGGAACATGCACCATTATGAACCTTAAGATTGAGAAGTCGTCTGTTACTGATGTCAGTGAGTGACCTGTCATTCAAGATTTCGAGGAGTGGTTTGTGGTCTGTAGCTACAATGAGGTCCTCACATCCCAAGACATAGTAGCTTGTCTGATGAAGTGCATATACAACTGCTTAGGCTTCACCTTCGATGGGAGCGTACCGGCTTTCAACAGGATGAGTGAATCGGCTCCCAATTAGGCACAGTTTTCAGCCATCCTGACAGCAGGTAGGAGTCTTGTTGGGACACTGACAGAACTTCTGCATCATGAAGAAACCAATGCCCAGTCTGTGGCCAAGCATGTTACACAAGTGGGATCGAATAGGCGAACACTTTTCATTTCCTTGATGATGACTTCTTTGGACCTTCAAAAAAGTTCATCCAGTTCATCTGTCCAACGAAACACAGTTGACGGCTTCAAGAGAGCCCGGAATGGCTGCATCTGTTTCGTCATGGCAAATGCATATGCCCCCTGATTGATCAGCCCTGCCCCAAACCAAGCTCTTACTAAAGCCATATACCGATAAAAGCCCCGCCCCCTGGCGGCCATGTCAACAGTCCAGAACTATTTTCAAACTCATCCAAGATATCATTTAATCAAATATTCTGACTATATAAATCAGTGTCCGACAAATCCATTGCCCGGAGCCCGGGGGCAACCGAAATTTTTCATCGGGCTACTGAAATTTTCCAGCTGACGCCCGCCGGGCTACTATAAATCTATAAGAGCGGTAGCCTGGTTTATTGACAAACATACGTAGAATAAACACGCTGACCATGTGTTTGTACACTGTGTATTGCTTATAATCCGATAACAAAGTGCAATCAATTATCTAATCAGTCACCGATCACTTGCGGTAATGTCTTAAACAGTAACAGTGTATTTTAATCATCCAATCAGAATCAACATTTGTCGTCTGCTAATAATATATTGAGAGCCGGTTTGATAGTTGGCGCACATGATGCAACATCATTCCGCAGTTTGGAATTCTTTGTTAACCGCAACAATGAGTAATAGCGACAACGTTTTTGATGTCATTAAATATCCAAGGACGCCAAACATTAAATAAATCAAAACAATAGCGGATTCTTCAAAACGGTAACGAAACCGAAAATGAATATTAATGACAACTTTGAGAACGCGGTTAACACCTGCTAATTAGTTTGCATGTCAATTAATAATTGGATTAATCGACTGTTAATCAATAATCCCATATATGCCCAATTTATATTTTTAAAACCAAATTATGGGTGGGTAATATAGACGATAAGAGTCATAAACACAAACGTTTGAAATTTTCTAAAATGTCAAATGAATTTCGGCATATGGTTCTATTTAAAGATATGATGAAATAAGCTCCCAATCAGGACCGTTGTATTGCAAAATGCGTAAATAACCTGCCACGGTTTGCACGCGTTGTGTACAGCTATTTTAGGTTACAAAATTCTACATTTAAGAAATGAATTTCTTTGTCCTGATAAAAAGCGCGCGAAAATTGGCGTGGGTGTATTTATTTGTAAATAAAAATTTCGTAGCGTGTACAGCATTGAGATCATTTAATTTCCATTAAAAGTTTCGTTGTGAATTTCAACTAAAGTACCGGGGTATCTCGCGAATTATTTGGCATTGACATTTTCTCTTAATAAAATATCATGTAAACACGCTGTATCGTTACCGTAAAGCTGTATCAGTTCCTTTATTATTGAAACAATTATTGTATTGTATACTGACTGCACACAAGTGTCGTACGGATGCAATACGTAAATTCGGACAGTACTTAAAGTATTGCATTGATTAACACCATACGAGTCAATCGCATTGATCATCTAAACGCTTTATTTACGTTTGCGACTTAACGTGCTGTCCGAATTTAAGTACACATACATGTGCACATACATGTAATATCTACATGTAGTATATGATTTTCTTTGGTACATTTACATTTAAGTACAAGGTGCCTGTACTGTAACATTAATTTACGATATTGACTGTGTACATCAGACTACTTGCTGTTTTATGTATATGTATGTATGCATACATATTATGTATATGTAAATGAAGAAATAAAATAAAGATGAAAACCTGCCTCTTATCATTTTGTAGGAAAATTTTATGGGCTACCAAATATTTTTATTGGTAGCCCAGTGGGCTACCTGAAAAATAAGAAATTTGTCGGACACTGTAAATTCCATGAAGTATTAACAAGGTTTTAGTTTAGCCACATATAGCTTTCTAAGGAAAAATTCCCCTGCTCCCATGTCATTGCTTTTTAAAATTTGTTTTTACATGGTTTGCTTCACAAACTTATTTCCTGTTTGCAAGGTGTGTAGATATACAATAGTGACTTAAATAACTTCCAATAACAATTAATTTGCAAAAAAGCAATTCGTAAAATAAAGACAAATGGCATTCGCATTCCGCAACAGCTTTTAATAGAAGTAATATCTATCGTTGACGTTATTCGAAATGTGTATGCAGTTCCTATATCAAGTTGGTACGATTGTTTATTGGTGCGAAGTGTTTTTGGTACGACTACGAAACGATTATAACCCTATATTGAACACTATTCGACACAAATTATATGACATTGAGATACTAAGAAGTACTCCACAACGCAAACCACCAAAAAGTTTTTTATAAAATGTTTCTTTAATATATAAAATAGCGAATCTCACCTACCATTCAGGCTTTGTCAACAACATGGGTTTTCCCCGTGTATTCTCGGGCAGGTATAAAACCCGGAACTATCCGGAAATCTTTATGGTAAAACCCGGAACCGATATAAATGGTTATAACTTCATTATTATTCGTCCGATATTAATTATAATGGTACCGTTGTAAAGAAGATCCTCTACAGATTCTAACCATATCAAAATATTTTATGGCAGGGTCGTAGTCGGCCTGTAAATCGCGGACAAAGTCGGCCTGTTTTAACGTTTTTTTTTACACACGCAAATGCCGAAAAGAAAACCCGGAACCGATATAAATGGTTATAACTTCATTATTATTCGTCCGATATTAATTATAATGGTACCGTTGTAAAGAAGATCCTCTACATATTCTAACCATATCAAAACATTTTATGGCAGGGTCGTAGTCGGCCTGTAAATCGCGGACAAAGTCGGCCTGTTTTAACGTTTTTTTTTTACACACGCAAATGCCGAAAAGAAAACCCGGAACCGATATAAATGGTTATAACTTCATTATTATTCGTCCGATATTAATTATAATGATACCGTTGTAAAGAAGATCCTCTACAAATTCTAACCATATCAAAATATTTTATGGCAGGGTCGTAGTCGGCCTGTAAATCGCGGACAAAGTCGGCCTGTTTTAACGTTTTTTTTTACACACGCAAATGCCGAAAAGAAAACCCGGAACCGATATAAATGGTTATAACTTCATTATTATTCGTCCGATATTAATTATAATGGTACCGTTGTAAAGAAGATCCTCTACAGATTCTAACCATATCAAAATATTTTATGGCAGGGTCGTAGTCGGCCTGTAAATCGCGGACAAAGTCGGCCTGTTTTAACGTTTTTTTTTACACACGCAAATGCCGAAAAGAAAACCCGGAACCGATATAAATGGTTATAACTTCATTATTATTCGTCCGATATTAATTATAATGGTACCGTTGTAAAGAAGATCCTCTACAAATTCTAACCATATCAAAATATTTTATGGCAGGGTCGTAGTCGGCCTGTAAATCGCGGACAAAGTCGGCCTGTTTTAACGTTTTTTTTTACACACGCAAATGCCGAAAAGAAAACCCGGAACCGATATAAATGGTTATAACTTCATTATTATTCGTCCGATATTAATTATAATGGTACCGTTGTAAAGAAGATCCTCTACAGATTCTAACCATATCAAAATATTTTATGGCAGGGTCGTAGTCGGCCTGCAAATCGCGGACAAAGTCGGCCTATTTTAACGTTTTTTTTTACACACGCAAATGCCGAGAAGAAAACCCGGAACCGATATAAATGGTTATAACTTCATTATTATTCGTCCGATATTAATTATAATGGTACCGTTGTAAAGAAGATCCTCTACAGATTCTAACCATATCAAAATATTTTATGGCAGGGTCGTAGTCGGCCTGTAAATCGCGGACAAAGTCGGCCTGTTTTAACGTTTTTTTTTACACACGCAAATGCCGAAAAGAAAACCCGGAACCGATATAAATTGTTATAACTTCATTATTATTCGTCCGATATTAATTATAATGGTACCGTTGTAAAGAAGATCCTCTACAGATTCTAACCATATCAAAATATTTTATGGCAGGGTCGTAGTCGGCCTGTAAATCGCGGACAAAGTCGGCCTGTTTTAACGTTTTTTTTTACACACGCAAATGCCGAAAAGAAAACCCGGAACCGATATAAATGGTTATAACTTCATTATTATTCGTCCGATATTAATTATAATGGTACCGTTGTAAAGAAGATCCTCTACAGATTCTAACCATATCAAAATATTTTATGGCAGGGTCGTAGTCGGCCTGCAAATCGCGGACAAAGTCGGCCTATTTTAACGTTTTTTTTTACACACGCAAATGCCGAGAAGAAAACCCGGAACCGATATAAATGGTTATAACTTCATTATTATTCGTCCGATATTAATTATAATGGTACCGTTGTAAAGAAGATCCTCTACAGATTCTAACCATATCAAAATATTTTATGGCAGGGTCGTAGTCGGCCTGTAAATCGCGGACAAAGTCGGCCTGTTTTAACGTTTTTTTTTACACACGCAAATGCCGAAAAGAAAACCCGGAACCGATATAAATGGTTATAACTTCATTATTATTCGTCCGATATTAATTATAATGGTACCGTTGTAAAGAAGATCCTCTACAGATTCTAACCATATCAAAATATTTTATGGCAGGGTCGTAGTCGGCCTGCAAATCGCGGACAAAGTCGGCCTATTTTAACGTTTTTTTTTACACACGCAAATGCCGAGAAGAAAACCCGGAACCGATATAAATGGTTATAACTTCATTATTATTCGTCCGATATTAATTATAATGGTACCGTTGTAAAGAAGATCCTCTACAGATTCTAACCATATCAAAATATTTTATGGCAGGGTCGTAGTCGGCCTGTAAATCGCGGACAAAGTCGGCCTGTTTTAACGGTTTTTTTACACACGCAAATGCCGTAAAGAAAACCCGGAACCGATATAAATGGTTATAAATGCATTATTATTCGTCCGATATTAATTATAATGGTACCGTTGTAAAGAAGATCCTCTACATTTTCTAACCATATGAAAATATTTTATGGCAGGATCGTAGTCGGCCTGTAAATCGCGGACAAAGTCGGCCTGTTTTAACGGTTTTTTTACACACGCAAATGCCGTAAAGAAAACTAGGAACCGATATAAATGGTTATAAATGCATTATTATTCGTCCGATATTAATTGTAATGGTACCGTTGTAAAGAAGATCCTCTACAGATTCTAACCATATCAAAATATTTTATGGCAGGGTCGTAGTCGGCCTGCAAATCGCGGACAAAGTCGACCTGTTTTATTCCGTAGTATGGTTCTGATATTCTAGATGTGGTCAGAAGATATGACCAAACATTTACAAGGGTGTTTTAATGATATAATAGAATAACACTAACACATACAAGCGTGTTTTTATTTACATTGCCTCGATCAAAATGCTCAACCTTATTCAACATATGAATATTTTTTTTTCTTAACCAAGGAAACATACATGCTTTATAAAATGAACACTTTTTCATATACGGAATACTGTATAAATACTGTGTTTGACGGTAATAGCCGTTTTACTGAGACAGTGAATTGTGTGAATAACAATTTACACATACATATTAACCTTTGTATGGGGGAATTAGGTATTCAGATTCAGGAACAATTGGGGTTAATAGAATCAGATATTCCAATGGCCATAACTTTCTAAATAATAGACAGTACATAACTTTCCGCAATTACGCACAACTGCATGTCGCCCTGAATAATGTCCATGAGTTGAAAGAAAATCAATTGAAATTGCAAGGAGATGCGTTCACACAAAATTATTCTTATACTAAGTATATTGAAGATATAATCATATGGTCATTATTTCAGTTTAATGGCATGCGATGTTTAAATTTCCGAATAAATGAAGTGTAAAAAAATGAAATTATTGAATACTAACTATTTACTACATTTAATCTTTAAAAAATCACAATTTGGAAAACTCACGTTTTTTCGCAAATATTGCAAGTTCGCGACTCATTTTCACAATTCTGAAGAATTCGCGACTTCAGAAATTTCACAAATTAGGCATGTTTCTTCAATGGCCATTATATACTTTCTTTAGCGCGTTACATGACTTAACGAGTGTTGGTTTCTATTCAAATCTGCTAAATACTGCGCTCTTAATTAGAATCGCATAAACGGTTTTGGTGGCATTGTTGATGACGTAAATTACTTAGATTATAAGACTTATACTACTAAATGCTGATTGAGCAAATACGACGTAAACAGATCATAATTTCAACAAAGTCATAATCTTGATGCAATTTATATTTTTATGAACGTGTTTACACGAGCATTAATTTGTACCCGCGCTTTCGGTAAATCTAGTAACCGTTTATAGATATATAAATATATTTACGTAAAACAATGACACTGCGATAAGATGCACTAACGCGCATAATTTAAAATGGTTTAAGAAATCAAGTATATTATGACCAGGTCGGAAATTAACTCATTAGCAATGGTTACCCACGCTTGATTTATAACTAACAGACCCTAAAAACAACGACAATATTTACATAGCTTACAATTAAAGACTATATCAGTTATAAATTATGTCAACCCTCCTGAACATCAACATACAACGGACAGTGAACGAGTACATGTATTTCATCCTCGATCTTATCTGTACAATGAAAACAAGTTCTGTTACATAGCTCATTATTTTCATTCCGGCCGGTCTCTAGCCTGACTACTGAACATACTAATATTCGCGAATAAACCTGAGTTCACAGAAATGAATGCTATTTACATTATTATTTCATGTTTCAAAATCAGTGTGCACTTAATCAACTAGATCTAATAATTAGCACTTACTCATTCGTACAATAACAAAAAATCTGTATAAATTAAGACTCGTTTCATGAAGACTGAAATCAAAATCATGATGAGAGCTCGAATATACGAATTTGAGTTTTTTAGTGAATTTTACTTTAAACGAGAACATTGCACTATGAATGCATACTAATTCGTTGATTTTGGACCAATTCGTACAAGTTTTTACCCGCAGCCTTGGAGCGTTCAAGTCTCTCTCTCTCTCTCTCTGGTGTTAAATGCAATATACGTTTACAATCTCATATTTTTGTGCAGTTATTTCAGCTTGTGGTCTTGTTTACATAAGACGTTTAAAACGATTTTACTACTAGCGAAAGGCAAGTCAGTCTTTCGTTGATTTTTTTGTTCTAAAAAGTGCTTTCTGCAATGCGTGCTTATACTTTTGTAAGATACGCTAAAGAGAAGTACAATTCCTTTTACCAAAATATGAATCATTTTCTGCACACGTGAAATGCAAATTATTTCATTGCGAATGAGATGCTAATAGACTGATGTAATGACAGCGATGAATTTAAAGAATCTGTTTGTCTTACATGTACACTATACATGAAAGGAAGGTATCATTACTCTCGTTTATTTTATATATATTATTATGAAAAATTATTTTGTTAAAGGCATAGTCAAACGGAAAAACTTTTCATGGTTATTATAATATATCATTCCTTCACTAAAATGAATGATATATCTTTGGATAGTTGTCAATTTTGTGGTTTAAATTTGAAATGTCATAATATGTAACGTCTCTTACAGAGTATATTATATATACGATTTTGTAGTGACTGTCATGTTTTATACATAGCACACACAATGCACCCATATCCGATTTTTCGTCATTTAAAGTCAAAAGTTTCAATTGGTTGCATCAAAATATCACTCACTACAAGTTGGTTTTTAACTACTTCAAAAAATGAAAATGCCCCTTTAATTGACTATAGAGGATTTGACACCTTTGAGTTAATGCTGTTAGTACAGATGACATAATAGTTTCAGATTTTAATTCGCACCGTTCGCTTAACTCAACGTTCAATGGCACGCGAACTTATTATTGTAACTAATGCAAGCTTAAAATAATATGTGAATATTTTCTAAAAAAACCACTATCCTGCGAAAATGGATCTTATTTAATTGTGGTTCCCTCTTATGTTGTCCGTCGACTTTAAGAATAATGTGTCAGTAATAAAAGTATTGTACATATTCACATGCTTTGTAATAAATGAAAGATGCAAATGTGTCCAATTCATCTTTTTCAGTGCGCTTAATGTAGCTTCTTTAATATCAAACTTAATTAGCGCCGTCTTTATTAAGGCTATGTCTATTTTAAGAACAGATTACGGGGCGCCTAGATTACAGTGAAGTTTATACTAATGTGCAACAATGATGTGGGTCCACTCTCGTTGTTTATTTTATATGTACATAACAATTTGCAATAAATGACATCAGTTATTTTCAGTAAATCCAATTTGTTCATAACAGTAGCCAGGTGCCTGAGATAGAGCTGATAAATAGGGATAACCACAGCAGGTGGCTAATACACAGTGTAGACTTCCCCTGTTTTATTATTGGAATTGTTTTTTATCTGATTGGCATTTATGAAGTGTATTAATTCGGGTCTGTTGGCGATCATTTTATGTGCAAAACTGTGTTGTTTTTTTTCTGACTTTTAATCGTTATGCTTTTAAACACAATTTCATGAAACCATTTAATTAAATACATTGGCGCGTTGGAACATGAATTATAAATCAAGCTGAGTGGTATCAGTTTTTAAATCGCATAACTCGCTTAAATCAACGTTCAATATCACGCACGCTTAACAAAATTATAAAAACATCACGTGATTCATTATATTGGTTTAAAAAAGTATGTACACATATGATATGTATTGTTATATTTTGTTTTTGTTTTTAATCATCAAGAAAAAATAAAACATTGTCATATATATAGCGCTTTACCTTTGCAAAATTCTACATTACATAAAGAAGTATCGTATTTGTTAAAGTGAACATGCTTGACATATTTATAATGCATTATTACAAGTAATATAGTGCACACGGAATTTGACCTTTAACTTTATGCAATCCACATTTTTAAGCGTCGTATTGTAACAGTAGCAGACAACAGGCATCAGGTTAATAAGAATAACTGATGTATTTATAGAACGTGAATAAAATCACCAAGTAACATGTTTTGAAATTACAAATAATAGTATAACATTATTCATCTATCAATGGTCATTAAAAGCTATGTTTAAAAGCAAATAATATCAAAATGTTTGCCGAAATAAACAATTGTGCTGTGTTTGTGTCACGCTCTATTGGTATTTAAGTCGGTCCATACAATCACCGAAAAGCACCGAAAGGCACTCAATTTCTCTCTCTATATATGCAATATATCGTTTCTAGCGTGTGTTAACGGGTTTAATTAGTTATTAATGGTTATATGAATGTATGTCTATACTACATTTTGCCCAAAATTGGATTAATATCGGCAATATACCGACCGAATAGCAATTCATGTGAAGACCGAAAAGCAATCAATTTCTTGTATATAAATGAAAAATTGCGTTTCTATTGTGTGTAACGGATTAAATGAGTTATAAATGGTTATATTTTATGCATACTTATACTACCTTTTGTTTATTATGATGTATTAATGCCCAAAATTGGATAAATATCGGCAATATACCGCCCGAAAAGCACTTCATGTGACGACCGAAAAGCACTCAATTTCTCGCTATATATATGAAAACTTGCGTTTCTATTGTGTGTAAACGGACTAAATTAGTTATAAATGGTTATATTTCATGCATATTTATACTACCTTGTGTTTGTTATGATGTATTAATGCCCAAAATTGGATAAATATCGGCAATATACCGACCGAAAAGCACTTCATGTGAAGACCGAAAAGCACTCGATTTCTCGCAATATATATGCAAAAATGCGTTTCTATTGTGTGTTAATGGACTAAATTAGATAAAAATGGTTATATTTCATGCATATTTATACTACCTTGTGTTTATTATGATGTATTAATGCCCCATATTGGATAAATATCGGCAATATACCGACCGAAAAGCACTTCATGTGAAGACCGAAAAGCACTCCCGCGACAGCACAGAATCACCGAAAAGCACTCAATTTCTTCATATTTACATGAAAGTAAGCCATAAGTGCCGTTTATAATGGATTGAAAACATGTACGTATTAATTAAGTCATTAATCACTTCGTTAAATATTGATTTAAGTGTAAAGATCACGCACAATAGTATTTTTATTTGCAACCGAAAAGCACTATCGCGCCAGCATAGAATCACCGAAAAGCACTCAATTATTCTATATATACATGAAAGTAAACTATAAGGGCCGATTTTAATGGAGTGAAAAAATGTACATATTTATTTAGTCAATAATGACTTCGTTAAATGTTGATTTAAGTATAAAAATAAAAAAGGCAGTTCTTCTTTTCATTTGCATCAAATTAAAGGTTAAAGACCGAATGTTTAAAAAAAAAACTGCTATTTTATGAATATATATCAAGCACGTACACTTAACCAAAAAATACGATATTTCTTTATTTAATGTAGAATTTTGAAAAATTAAAGCGCTTTATACATAACAATGCTTCTTTCTGGTACTTCTTGAGTAAATAAACAACAATGTACAGCATATTATATTTGTACATAATTTATAAAAAGAACTATGCGCGTCCCATTGAACGTTGAGTTAAGCGAGAGTTGAGAATTAAATTACACATTCATTGTTTCATTATTTCTTTTTTAAATTGAAATGATTAAAAAAATAAGTCAGAAAACCAGCTTTTCTGCATTAAATGACCTTTAACAACACGCCATCAGACCCGAATGAATACACGTCATTTATTCCAAGCAGGTAAATAACAAATACTATAATAAAACAGGGGAAGTCTACACTGTGTATAAGCAACCTGCTGTGGGTATCGTATCAGCTCAATACACAGGAACATGGTCATAATGGCTACTGTACTGGAAAAATTGGATTTACAGTCAAAATAACCAATTTCGTTTAAGTCTACACTGTGTATTAGCAACTTGCTGTGGTGATCTTATCAGCTCAATACACAGGAACATGGCTACTGTACGGAAAAAAAATGGATTTACAGCCAAAATAACTGATTTCATTTATTGCTGAAGTGGTGTGTATTTAAATTAACAACGAGCATTGATCCACCTCACCGTTGCACATTATATTAAATTAATTAATTTAATGAACTAATTAACGGCGGCGCTAATAAAGTGTGAAGGTGGAAATTAAGAAATAAGATATATTTTCGCATGACACTGAATACACACGATACATGGATAAAATATAAATAAGACACATTTGAATCTGTCATTTCTCCAACAAAATAGCACGTAGTCACATATATAAGATAGCTTAAAGACCAGAAAACAATATAAGTTAGACACATTTGCATCTTACATATCTTAAAAAAAACAAACATGTGAATCTAAAGCAATACATTTATTACTGACACTACCTATTCTATATGTTGGCGGACAGCATAAGTTCAAAAAAGGAACCACAATTAAATAAGATCCATTTTCGAATGATAATGATTGTATAGCAAGAAGTCATATATTAATTCTAGCTAAACTTGCATTAGTTAAAATAATTGTGTTCATTAAGTTCACATCAATCTGTTCTGTAAAAAGAGATAGAACAGATTAAAGACGGCGCTAATAAAGTGTGAAAGTGCGCGTGCCTTTGAACGTTGAGTTAAGCGAGAGGTGCGAATGAAATTACACATAATTAAAAACTGATACTATTGTGTCACCTTGCATTGTGCTAACATCAATAACTCAAAAGTGTCTCGATGCTCGCGCAATAAATGGTTTTAATGGAACCATTAAAATCGCTATTATTAATACAAAGCACATTAACTAAAATTCATGCTGCAATTTCTATTTAAGAGTTTCACGTCAATTAGAAAAACTTAAAACATTTACATCAATGAAGTGCTTTTCGGTTGGTACATTGCCGATATATTTATAACTTGCTACCAGTTGATTATAACTATATATTTTATTTGATATTTTACATGACTGTCTTAGTCCTCTAAGCCGAAATGATCCGTAAACTAAAAAAGTTTCTTTGTGTCGTATTACTTAAACTAAATTTTGATTCACATCGTGCATCGAATCATTTCTGTCGGTCATGTCGGTTGATATTCATTATTTTCATATGGTTAGAAAATGTAGAGGATCTTCTTTACAACGGTACCATTATAATTAATATCGGACGAATAATAATGCATTTATAACCATTTATATCGGTTCCGGGTTTTCTTTACGGCATTTGCGTGTTTTAAAAAAACGTTAAAACAGGCCGACTTTGTCCGCGATTTACAGGCCGACTACGACCCTGCCATAAAATATTTTGATATGGTTAGAATCTGTAGAGGATCTTCTTTACAACGGTACCATTATAATTAATATCGGACGAATAATAATGAAGTTATAACCATTTATATCGGTTCCGGGTTTTCTTCTCGGCATTTGCGTGTGTAAAAAAAACCGTTAAAACAGGCCGACTTTGTCCGCGATTTACAGGCCGACTACGACCCTGCCATAAAATATTTTGATATGGTTAGAATCTGTAGAGGATCTTCTTTACAACGGTACCATTATAATTAATATCGGACGAATAATAATGAAGTGATAACCATTTATATCGGTTCCGGGTTTTCTTCTCGGCATTTGCGTGTGTAAAAAAAAACGTTAAAACAGGCCGACTTTGTCCGCGATTTACAGGCCGACTACGACCCTGCCATAAAATATTTTGATATGGTTAAAATCTGTAGAGGATCTTCTTTACAACGGTACCATTATAATTAATATCGGACGAATAATAATGAAGTTATAACCATTTATATCGGTTCCGGGTTTTCTTCTCGGCATTTGCCTGTGTAAAAAAAAACGTTAAAACAGGCCGACTTTGTCCGCAATTTACAGGCCGACTACGACCCTGCCATAAAATATTTTGATATGGTTAGAATCTGTAGAGGATCTTCTTTACAACGGTACCATTATAATTAATATCGGACGAATAATAATGAAGTTATAACCATTTATATCGGTTCCGGGTTTTCTTTTCGGCATTTGCGTGTGTAAAAAAAAAACGTTAAAACAGGCCAACTTTGTCCGCGATTTACAGGCCGACTACGACCCTGCCATAAAATATTTTGATATGGTTAGAATCTGTAGAGGATCTTCTTTACAACGGTACCATTATAATTAATATCGGACGAATAATAATGAAGTTATAACCATTTATATCGGTTCCGGGTTTTCTTCTCGGCATTTGCGTGTGTAAAAAAAAACGTTAAAACAGGCCGACTTTGTCCGCGATTTACAGGCCGACTACGACCCTGCCATAAAATTTTTTGATATGGTTAGAATCTGTAGAGGATCTTCTTTACAACGGTACCATTATAATTAATATCGGACGAATAATAATGAAGTTATAACCATTTATATCGGTTCCGGGTTTTCTTTTCGGCATTTGCGTGTGTAAAAAAAAACGTTAAAACAGGCCGACTTTGTCCGCGATTTACAGGCCGACTACGACCCTGCCATAAAATATGTTGATATGGTTAGAATCTGTAGAGGATCTTCTTTACAACGGTACCATTATAATTAATATCGGACGAATAATAATGAAGTTATAACCATTTATATCGGTTCCGGGTTTTACCATAAAGATTTCCGGATAGTTCCGGGTTTTATACCTCGCCCAAACCGCCTGTATTCTCGAACGCAGTAATAATACGACGAATTTGATTGGTTCACATCGTCAATTATAGTGGAATGCAGCCTGATCAGAATTTCAATTCATTTTATTGGAATCAAATTAAATTGGATTGAATTAATCTCGTGAATTGTCAATTTAAAGCGGAAGTAAACATTTTATAAGTGAACTGAAACATGTCAAGAGGAATACAGAATTGCTACAGTAACATTTTTTAACAATAAAAAAATGAATGAATTAGACCTTCATTTTGAAAGACTGTTAGGCGAGGGTTCCTATGGGAAGGTGTTCTTGGTAAAGCAAGATAACGGAGACCAGGTATTATTTTCATAAACGTTTAGGAATGTGTACATATATTAACTATTGTGTCTATACATTAACTATTGTGTCTATACATGCCTAGTCCATATAAACGTACTCTTAGAGCCTTTGATATTTTTTGCTATGGCGGCTCTGGGAGTTACGTATGCACCCGTTAATAAACCCAATCGCAGTTAAGTTGCAATAATCCAACTCCCAGCTATTGACCCTCCGGGTCGCTGGGACTGTACATATGTACCCATAAAAGCTCAGAGCATTCAAGAAGAACTAAATCTTAGTTCTACTCACATATTTCCAGTGCAACACTAAACAGGCGTTGCGGTGGTGTAGTGGATGAGGTGTCCGCCTAGCAATCAGGAGTTTGTGGGTTCAATCCCTACTCAGGGAGCGTTCTCATTATCTCCTCCGTAGACACCAAGTACTGGTTCTTACCAGGAATCTGACTCGACATTGTCCATATCTGCATATAATACTCGAAAGAGCGGTTGGCATTAAACAGAGATAGATAGATAGACGTTGTTCGTTACCAATTAAGGAAAGCTGTTAATAAACAGACATTATCCTTTACATGAAACCTAAAAAACACAATGATGTTTCAACACATTATTCTTGCTGACATTTTCATTTGGAAATTTTGAACAGTGTAAATGTTCAACATCTGTTCGACATCATTATAGACTTGGTTTACATCAAATGCCACGATGTGCAAAAGATTGGTGTACTGCAACCTAACCTATATATAGTAACACTATTAATCTGCAACATTACCAAAGTTTTGGATATGGTGGATAGAGCGTACGAAAGAATAATAAAGTAAATAAAAAACAATCATTTCTTGCTTTAATGCTTAGGTACCATTTGCTTTAGACAGGTAAACGTTGATAAGTTTTTGCAGCATCAGTGTTCCTTAGCATTTTCAGTGGTGATCAAATTTCGCACCTATGTACAAAAGAAGGCGCATTGCAACTCTCAGCAACCCTTTGGGTTATACAGCTGAGAGTTGAATAATTGCATCTATATACATGCCAGAAATGGTCAGGTGTCAATCAGGAAATTCCATAAAAATTGTCGGGACATTTGACCTCAAAGTAGGACTATCCAGCTAGGACACCTGAAACTAGATGAAATTCTTAAGAAAAATTGTTTTTAAAAGTTATTTGAAATAAAACACTGCTTTCCGTTGTGTTTACATCCATTAAAGTTTAATTGGGAAACCCACAAAGTCATTTAATCCTGGCTGCATCCTGTATGGAGCTTCTCCTGGTATCAATAATTTTGTTTTGTCACACACATGTGCTGCAAGTATTATTTTATTAAACTAACATTACTACCCTGGAACATAAACACAAACACTGCCGGAATGAGGAAAACAGGTGTATTGGTCCTTTTCATTAAATTTTCGCATAAATTGCAAAGTGAATCTGACAACTGCACTACTTTTATGGTAACACAACAATTCAAAACCATAACTTTCACTTTCTCTTGATTTTTATAAAATGTTGCATGAAATCATCATAGATTCTACCATAAGAGCAGTGCGCAAACATTGCATCAGACTATATATGTGTACAGTGTGAATATTATCCCCGCTACTATTGGACATATTATATTATTATATCAAATCTTTTTATAGTTCAGTGAATCAAATGTTTAAGTTTAGCAGGCAGTATGCCTATTGCAATCATGCACTTTCCCTTTCCGGTGTGACGTCTATAAGGTAGTGGATGCTATTGCAGTAGTGTATGGAACTATCGGCTTCAACAGGAATTATATAAATATTTGCAGGAAAATAGGTTATTGTTGTATTGTTTGCATTAATTCAGAAATTCGGTCATTTGTTTCCTTAACCACATGATACGCGGTAAGCAGAGGATATGAAATCTGTAGATTCTTGGGAATATTTACGATAAATGTGTGAAAGAATTTCATGAAAACAAACGTTCTCCAAACGTTCTCCAATTTCCAGAAGTAAACACAGGACTGGTGCACTATGGGCTTGACGTCGTTAATTTAAATATAGTATAGCCTCTATTTGATGTCCCATCAGGACATGGGTTTTCCCATGGAACATGATTGTGCAAATCATGTAACCCAACGTGCATGGTTTAATTGCAATAATCCCCCTCCAGATTACTGGGAGTTGCAACTCCTAAAGGCATTTTTCATGTAAACTTGCCACCTGGAATCTAGGCAGCACCTTACTCCATAATAATGCGCCATATTATCACGAATAAAAACAAAAAGATAATAAATATATCTCTAATGCGCACATTTAAACATTACATGATATTGTGTGCTCTAAGAATAATTATATTATTACAAGTGTCAAACAAATAGTACGGGCTTGAGGAGGGGGGGCACTTCCCTTTATCTCTGTTGGGGACGTGCGTCCCCTCGGCCTAATTCTACGGATTTTAAATTTGGGACAATTTACACCCCTGCTATAGTAAAACCTTGTCTAGAGGTCACATAAATAAGTGACATTTATTTTACAATGTTCATTAGGTCAGAAGATTTGTCCCAATAATATCTTGTTATATCAGTTGAGCGACTTTGGGCCTTTCAGGCCCTCTTGTTCAATGTAAGGAGGGAATTTTTCCCCTACTTTTAGTTTCTAGAATAGACACTGTAAATGTATTTTGAAATAACATTATTAGTATGTGAAGAAACTTTTTTTAAACTTGTTTATATTTAAGTTTGCAGTCAAGGAGATTGAGAGAGGACTTCTGACTAATTTGGAGATTTGTTTTAAAAATTCATCGTCTAGAATCAACAAAGTCGGAATATATTTTTCACAAACTAAAACACAAGTTTGTAACATTAAGAATTTAATATATTTCAGTTTGCAGTAAAGGAGATAGACTTGACCAAATGTGACGATGCGGGCAGAGATCAGGCTCATGGCGAGGCTCATCTTCTGTCTCGTCTCAAACACGCAAACATCCTCATGTACGTGGAGTCAGTCATCTGTGATGAGAGTCTCTTCATTGTGACTGAGTTCTGTGAGGGTGGCGACTTGGAGGATTACCTTCAGTTGAACAAGAAGCTCAACCAGTCCGTACCGGAACCAGTGGTATCTGACTGGATCTTGCAGCTCGGCAGTGCTCTAAAGGTTTGGTGTTTATGTGCCTTCAAATGTTTGATAAATGCCGTGTGCATAATGTTTTGTTTTGTTTTTTTGCTAAGGTTGCGCATGGAACTGTTGTTTAATTGAAATTGAAATTTTATTTATATAATGGGCAGATCTATACAATACATGTAGGTCTAGGCTTTAATAGCTTAAAATGGTAAGGTAAAACATTTAATTTTAAATTAAACACAAAAAACATAATGTTAATTTTCAAGTATTTTTTTCATATTCCAATTTTTTTATTTTGCAAACAGTCTGTTTGTTTAGGTAAAATAATTTATGCTATCAATGCTATATTAATGTCCCAAAAACAAAGTTTGAGAGGGTTTTTATAGGAGTCACTCTGTCAGTTGGTTGATCGGGCATTGAGCAAACAATTTTTGTTGGTGTAGTTGTTGTAGGTTTATGGAGCGGTATTTTTCAAGCTTTTGAATTGAAACCTAAAATATTTCATCACCATCCTAAGGGTGCAAGTTTATGGAGTAAACTACTTCCTATTTGTTCAAGCTATTGAATTGAAACTTCAGTTGATGACCATAAAGTGTAGATGTTCTAGTGTCAGTTTTCACACTCAGTGATTCAAATGTTTCTGAGTTATTGGTCCTTGAAGTTTAACCTCGTTAAAGGGACCATCAACCACGAATAAAATAAATAGAATTTTTTTTAAATACCATATTTTTTTGCAATTATTATTTTATATTGATAAAATATTACGACTGGTATATTTCATTACTTGAAAAAAGTTCATATTTTCAGTATATTCGGGAATGCAATTTCGCGATGTGAAATCGAAGGTACATCGCGAAAATAGAAGACATAACGATATACACACTATAAATAACGCAAATAGATTGATAATTTTATATATAAAATATATACAATTCACTACGCATGCACAATTTGCATTCCTGGGTTTACCACGTGACAATGATGATCAATCTACTTGCGTTAGATATAGTTAACTGGTATTTACCTGGTAACATGCCCAGTAAAATTTTATTACCGAAGATATAAAAATATGAAAACTTAAAAACTTTTTTCAAGTAATGTAATATACCAGGCGTGATATTTTAATCAATATAAACTAATAATCGTAAAAAAATATGGTATTTTAGAACTTTTCTTGTTTCATCATTCGTGGTTGACGGTCCCTTTCATAAGCCTGAAATGAAATCAGTTTTTGGAGGGGAATTCTTCTTCATTTTTCAAGCTATTGAATTGAAACTTCAAATATGTCATCACCATGTTGTAAGAATAGCAAAGAGTTATTAAAGGCTGATTATTTTTGCATCCTGCCAGAGACTTCTTTTTCAATTGTCAATTAGATGTTTGATTATGATAATTGTGGAATGTGTGTGTTGGAAAATAAAAATAAAAAGTGAATAGCATGTTTGAATTTTATTTGAGTATGTATTACTGGTTTTTGTTTCAAATTTGTAAACATTGCACCATAGTCATGTTGTTATAACAGTATAATAGTATGTGGTTATTCCATTTATACAAATCTCATATGATTATCAATTTATGTACATTAATTATGACATGATAAGGAAAATAAATTGTGAAGAGATGAATTGTACTGACCATACAGCTTAGATCACTAGTGCATGAAATGCCCCCTAAACAATCCGGCATGACTTGTATCAACAGTTTCATAGCATTTGTAATATTTATTTTCCATCAAATGATTCTTATAATTATTGTACAGATCACATATGGCTTATCACTAATGACCTAAAGTCAAACTCACCACACTTACTTGTAAAGTGTTCAGCACAAGATTATGAGACATTTTATCTTCAAGATTGTGTCATATTAACATCAACCCATAGTTAGGCTTAATACTACAGATGTCACTTAGAACAGAACTCGTTAGAATAAGTAGCTGTGTATTGCAAATAATGAAATTATTATGGGCCATGCTCTGTGAAAATGGATTTTAATGCATGTGCCTTAAGTGTTGTACCAGATTAACCTGTGCAGTCTGCACAGGTCATTAGGGACGACACTATCTGCTTGTATGGTATTTTTCATTTACAGAAAGTCTCTTTTTAGCAAAACTCCAGTTATGCGGAAAGTGTCGTCCCTGGGAAAACCCCTTTTCACAGAGCATGGAACACATCATTGATTCTTAAAAGGAACATAGCATTTATTAAAACTGAATTTTGTTCTAAGCATTAGTGAATACCCCTTATTATTATTATTACATTTACATCATTTTAATCATATTGTTGTGTATTCTATGTTTCAAGAACCTTGAAGTCTAAGGATGGGTTGATGTACTCTGGCACTGATGATAGATGAATATTTTAGTCACCTTTGCTTTGCATTATTTTATTAGTTAATGTAACATTTGTGTGTGTTGCATGTTGGTTTCAGTATATGCATGATCAGAAGATCCTGCATCGGGACATGAAAACAAAAAACATATTCCTCAAGGAGAACTTGTCAGTCAAACTTGGTGACCTTGGCATTGCTAAGTATGTGCACGTGAAATTATAAATGAGCCTCTTTCTGAGAAAACAGGATTTAATGCATGTGCGTGAAGTGCTGTCCCACTTTCAGCCTAAATTATATTTGTATTAAGAAGATACTTATTTTGAATGAAAAGTGGAAAGTGTAGTCACTTATTAGCCCGTGTGGACTGCATAGGCTATACAGCCAATTAGGGACAACACCTAAAAGTGGAAAGTGTTGTCACTTATTAACCTGTGTGGACTGCATAGGTTATACAGCCAATGAGGGACAATACCTTACGCACATGTTTTAAACACGGAAAGTGTTGTCACTTATTAACCTGTGTGGACTGCATAGGTTATACAGCCAATGAGGGACAACACCTTACGCGCATGTTTTAAACACGGAAAGTGTAGTTACTTATTAGCCTGTGCGGACTGCATAGGCTATACAGCCAATGAGGGACAACACCTTACGCACATGTTTTAAACACGGAAAGTGTAGTCACTTATTAGCCTGAGTGGACTGCATAGGCCATACAGCCAATGAGGGACAACACCTTACGCACATGTTTTAAACACGGAAAGTGTAGTCACTTATTAGCCTGTGTGGACTGCATAGGCTATACAGCCAATGAGGGACAACACCTTACGCGCATGTTTTAAACACGGAAAGTGTAGTCACTTGTTAGCCTGTGTGGACTGCATAGGCTGTACAGCCAATGAGGGACAACACCTTACGCACATGTTTTAAACACGGAAAGTGCAGTCACTTATTAGCCTGTGTGGACTGCATAGGCTATACAGCCAATGAGGGACAACACCTTACGCACATGTTTTAAACACGGTTGTCCCAGATTAAGGCTCAAATGTACTCTGAATAGTATTTGACAGTGTTCAATATTCCTGTATGTTTAAAGCTGCTCAACACAATCATTAAAAAATGTTTGCCTAAGAAGTAATCATGTTTTAAATATTTGGATTTTAAATGATGGTTGACTGTTTTTGTATTTAAACTAGCATTTTGAGTATTTGTCCATGAGATATAACCTTCATATTTGGTATGCATGTGTATATGGACAAGGCCTTTCCATACGCACACAAAAAATTACCCCTTTGACCTTGACCTTGAAGTTAGGGTCCGCATTTAGGTTTCAAATCTGCATTAAGGTTTTGAAAAATGCTCATAACTTCTATGTCCCTTGAGATATAACCTTCATATTTGGTATGCATGTGTATATGGACAAGGCCTTTCTATCCATATGCACACAAATTTTGACCCCTGTGACCTTGAACTTAGGGTGCACGTTTAGGTTTTGAAGTCTGCGTTTAGGTTTTGAAAAAAGCTCATAACTTCTATCAAGCGTTTATAGGGGGCATAAGTCATCCTTTGGTGACAGCTCTTGTTAACTTTTAATTAGACAATTATTCTCATAAATGTGTGCTTGAAATTGTAAGATTCAACAGCTACAAATAATAAATTATAAATTAAGAATCTCTTTTCCAGTAATAATAAGTGATATTCGCACGTGTGGAAGCAAACAGATCAAACGGTCGCATATTGCTTTTAACTCAATAACCAAATAATCCGCCGCTAATTAATTGCCAAAATGTTTATCACACATCACGCTTCAGTAATACAGAGCCTTAACCGCAGACTGGAAGTACGTATCGATTATTTTCGCCATTGCATTAGTGTTATTTTGTACATGACTGACTAACTCGGGCGTGACCACTCATATGGGAGAAATTTAACATTTGGGATGCAAAATTGCTGGCCGCTGGCCGGAGAAACGGGGTTACTGCTTAAGAGGGGTGCATTATATAGTGTTTATCGACGGTCGCGGCACAGACCGGCCGCCTACATGGGTCGACTGACAATGAGGGGTGACCGGAAGTAGGGGTTGGACTGTATTGCCAAATGATCATTACGTTTGGTCAGAACATTAATCCAAATGCCAGAGTCTAAATTGGGTCATGTGTGGTCAGATTATTTGTCACTTGGTAAAATTAAAAATAAATTTTGGTGAAACTTGGTCATTAGATTTGTCACAATGATATTTCAAGCTTGTTCAAAATTAAATCATGCGGTGTAATTTGTAAATACAAACTAGCTTAACTAAAACCTTGAGAACTCTCTAGAGGCTACAATTATTTCCGAAACTTCATGGAACTTGGTAAGAAATTCTTCCCAATGATGTCCTGGGAAATTTCAAAACCTGGATCATATGGGTTCAGAATTTTAGTCACTATGTCAAATAATGGACATAAAAAAGCTTGTTATCTCTTTAGAGGAAACATATATATTTCCAATCTTTAAGCAAATTGGTCCCAATCAATCGCGAAAGTGTGTCACATATAATAGGGTCTCTGGGGAATTTAAAAGACGTTTTAACAACACTCCAGAAGTCAGATTTCTTTTTAAATGGTCTTGAAATTTGTTAAGAACATTTGTTCTAATTTTTACATCCAGTCCATTTTATAACATTGCTGTCATAAGCCGGGCAGTTTGAAAACTCTAGAAGTCTTATTTTAACCCAATTATCCTAAAACTTTCTTTGAAAATTAACTAATTGTGTTGTTATATCTGGGCTGAATAAACAAAATGAATATGATTTGTTCTTAAACATCCTGTCAGGTGTTGTCACTGTTTATCTAATACATGTTAGTCTATCCTGATCACTTCCTGCTCAGAACAATTAAGTTCCTAGGGCTCTCTGATTAGCGTATTAGGACAGGTGGCCCTCTTGTTAACCTTAACATATGTGCCATAACATATCTGCTTCTTGACATTATAGGGTGCTTGATCTGAATCAGAGTAAAGCAGACACCTTCATTGGAACCCCGTCCTACATGAGCCCTGAACTGTTCATGGGCAAGTCCTACAACCACAAGGTATGCAGTAACTAGGCAATAAAAAGACAGTAAATAGGCAGTAACTAGACAGGAACTCGGCAGTAACTAGACCGTAAATAGGCAGTAACTAGACAGTAACTAGGCAGTAACAAGACACTAAATAGGCAGTAACTAGACAGTAACTGGGCAGTAACTAGGCAGTAACTACACTGCCATGAAGAACAAAGACTGCAAATGCTATTTCTTTATGAAATTAATACGGCCTGAAAATGTTCACCATTTTGTTAGTTTGTACTTACTGGTACAGATAGTTGTAAAAAGTTTTAAGACATTTATAATGGCTTTTGCTAAGAGTAAATTTACTTCTGTGACGAAGCTTCTAAAGCTGTCACTGCATTATGTCTTTATGTGCACAATATAACTTAGTGTGGTTTGGTGTTATAACTGGTGTTTCACTTGAACATATTGAATATTTTAAGCTATTTAAGAACATATGTAAGCATATAATTATGCTTTCATTCAATAGATTAAATCTAACAAAACATTCAGATATTGGCTTTGTTTTCCCATATTTGTCATGTTTAAATTAGCCTGTTATTTGATAACATGCCTAAATTTATGTTTCATTTACCTTGATTGACTAATCTGTTAATGTTTATAACAATTCTAACTTTATTAATATTTATTACATTTCTAACAAGTTAATCAACTGTACCCTTATTTAATAATATATGGGTTATTGGTATGTATTGGTAATATTTACATCTAGACTGACATCTGGGGTCTTGGTTGCTGCGTGTATGAAATGATGACCTTGAAGAGGGCATTTCAAGGTCGCGCTCTCTGGACTCTTATTCGGGAAATCAAGAACGGCAAAGTCCTTGAGACCCCTGACTCGTATAGTCTTGAGATTCGCATGCTCGTTCAAGAGATGATGGCACAGAATCCGGAAGAAAGGCCAAGCGCAAAAGACATTGTCAATAACGACCTGCTGGGATATCACAGGGTCATTGATTTAAATAGATTTATCAAATTATGAGTTTTAAAATAGCCGTACTATGTCTGCATTAAGAAAAAAAGTTATTTTAATGTATTTGTAAGTGAAAAAGATTTTGTGAATGTTTCCCCCTCTTTGTCATCTACCTTTTCCAAATCTAAATATGCAATTAATATGTTAATTAGTTAAGGTTTTCCAAATCCATTTACCTATTTAGGTTATATGCATTTGCAAACAGTATCGTAATAATTCTATACATTTCGGACAACAGTTTAAACGTAAAGCTAGTAATAACATTAAATGTTCACTTACAGGGTTCTTCAATAAAGCTTGCCAAGTCTTTACCCCACCCAAACCAGAAAACGGATGAAAGTGCAAAGAAACCACCGCCGTCTGGTTCAAAATCAGGGTCACTGAAAAACGCACTCCAAGAGATGAACAAGTCCCAGGAAGCAAAGTTTCGCAATACGATCGAGAGCGTGTGCGAGAAAATCAACACTCTGCGGTTGAACCAGCAAAATACTGGTACGGGTACCGCTCAAGACTTTAATACTTTTGTGTGTAAGGAAGGTGGAAGTGATAGTGAAGAGGAATTGGAGGCACCTGGGACCATTCTGGATAGCAGTCTGTTACAGCATTATGCGGAAGAGCTTGAAACGTTCGTCTTAAAGGGAAATGAAACAGGAGATACGAAGGATCTAAACTCTGACAAGAAGGTGAAGACAGAAATTAATAATATTGATAATGATGATGAAGATGATGATGATGAAGAGGGTAGTAGAACTTTACTGAGACAGTACTCTGAGACTTTAGATGATAATGAGGCTGATGAAGAAAATGAAAGTTCTGATGTTGTTATGACAATCAAAGGCCCACAAGTTGTCATAACTGGTTCTCAGAACTCACCACAGAATTTGAAGGAAGTCGAAGATGAGTTTAATGAAATGACATTGGTTGAGGTGAGTAAATATAAGTACAAAGGATTGCAAGACACTTTTGCTCTACGCCCAGACAAACGGTGGAAAAGACCTAAAAGTGACCCATATGATTGGTTTTCTCCTGGTAAAGAAACTGAAGGTGCTGCAGCTCAAGGTGTTGCAAAAAACAGTCATACAAATGTCAGCAGACATGAAACTCCACCAAAATCAGCTCAAAACATTAAAGCCGCATCATTTTCAAGTACAACTGAATTTAACAGCTCAAAAACAACAGATCCACGATTGTTACGAACTTTAGAGGGAACAGGATCCAAGACTCGCCATAAGGTGCCAGTGGCGGACAGGATACAACAATCTGCCAAGGACAAAAATAGCTATTTTTCGTTCACTGCCAGTGATTTGCTGCTATCGACACCCAAACAAGCATTCACGCAAACTGTAGATGAGGACTTGAATATTCCTGAAGTAATGAGACATCTTAAAGATAACTTGTCACCTAGTTCTTCGGTTGATTCACGTTCAGAAACAATTCGGCCTGCAAAACCTGAAATGTCACTAGAAGATCAGGTAATAAAATATCATATCATGATTTATGGCAGTGGTAAAGTTAATCATGAACTTGTCAGTCTTAAACTGGTAAATTTAAAACGGTCTTCCTTAAATCAGTTTAGATTGGTATGTATGTGTGTGACTGTTTAGCCAACGGTCTTCCTTAAATCAGTTTAGATTGGTATGTATGTGTGTGACTGTTTAGCAAAAACACACAAGTGTAGTATGTATTATGAAAATGGTCTAAGCTGTTGCAGTGTTTTGAAAAAAATTAAACCTGATTGAATTTTTTTTAATCTCTACATTCAGTCAGCTGTGCTTGAATTTCTTCTCCAGAATTTATATAAGACCTCAGGCTCAATTTTTGTCTTAGCTAGTTAAAATGATTAGGCCAGTCATTGATTAGGTTGTGTATACAACAAGATTATTGAAAGCTGTCTATTGATTATAATTATTGAAGGATATGCTTGCTTTAAATTGCATGTACAGGAATGATTACAAATATATAATAAATAATAAAGTTGTTTCATGCATGACATCTATTAATCTTTGTTAAACAGAAAAATGATAAAAAATGTTTAGGGACCTGGCTCAAGTAAAGCTAAGAAGAAGAAAGAGAGCTACCTCAAGAAGCAAAGTGAAGGTAAGAGCATGGGGTGAATGCTCACTGTGACATCCAGATTTTAGTTTGCCACGATCTGGGAAAATGGGGCTTAATGCATGCGCTTTTAAGGAATTTTTTTATTCAAATGATGTCTTCTAAATAAATATGCAAACTAAACAGAAAGTGTCATCCTTAAATAGTCTGTGTGGACTGCACAGGCTAATCTGAGACAAAACTTTACGCATATGCATGAAGCCCCACAGAGTTGCTTAAATAATTTGTGTTATTTATGGGCTAAGACGACAATTCGGAATGCTTATGTGTACAATCAAACCAAGAGGTCATAAGCCCAAGTGGTTAAATAGCCATATATCATAACAATAATGAAATGTTAATTGTCAGACAGACAAAGTAATTGTGAACATTATTTTCATTCTAAAAATATGATCTGGCAAATAGAAGATATTTTTTCTATCATGATGTGTTCAGGTTTAGGACATTCTTTCTGATTTGTTCATGAGTAAATTTGTCAAATGATGAACATCATGTAAGAGCAGTTCTGCTGGTCGTTAGCAGCACTTTGTCTGGAATGGAAAAAGTCATTAAAATCTCATTGAAAAATGTCTTTGGCTGAATGCCATCATTATTCTCCTGTTGATTTATCATGTAACTCATACTGTTTTTGTTTGACAGCAAAACGCAAGAACTCAGATGTGTCAGACTCAGGAGATGTAAGTAAACAAAGCAATGGAGAACTTTTGCAGCTAATAGGCATTCAAGTCAGATTTTGATGAAGTTAAAAAATTGAAGATTTTTATGCCCCCGGATCGATTGATTGGGGGTATATTGTGCCCCCAGATCGATAGATCGGGGGTATATTGTTTTTGGCCTGTCTGTCTTACATTCTGACATTCTGTCCCAAAACTTTAAGGTTACAGTAAAGTTTTGCAATAACTTTTGAAATATTGAACATAGCAACTTGATATTTGGCATGCATGTGTATCTCATGAAGCTGCACATTTTGAGTGGTGAAAGGTCAAGGTCATCCTTCAAGGTCAAAGGTCAACAAAAAAGCGGTGCATTAGGGGGCATTGTGTTTCTGACAAACACATCTCTTGTTTGTTTTAAGTTACAAAAGTTTTTGATGTTTGAAAATTGACGTGCTTACGGTAATAAACCGATGTCGATTGTCTTGTGTGTTGTTTAACCAAGTTGTATTGGTAGGAATCTATGAATAGCTTATTCAAATTATATTTTGGCATAGTCTGTAATATATCAACCATTTCCAATGTTTGGACAAACAACGGAATTTGTTAAGAGTAAAATTCAGTTTAAAAATGCACTTATCAAATTATTTAAATATAGAAGTGTTTATTAACATATATCATTTGATGACAAATTTTACCTTTTTATTTAACCAAATACATAGCAAAAATGAATATTTCATTAATTGCATGGAGACAGGAAATATTTTCATTATGCTTTAAATAAAGACCATATAACCATGTTATTTGGGAGAAACCCTAGCCTAATGATTTTTGTGAAGAATTATGGCTTAAATAGCTGTTATTAGAAATTAAAAAGCTTTGATTAAGCAGAAAACTATATGATTTTATCGAAATTTTAAATGCTAAGAGGGCTTTTTTGGCCTCTGTTATATAAAGTGAAAACACCAGATTCAATGCTTCTGAAAAAATATCTGTATTGTCAACATACGTTTTGGACAGATCTGCATAAATCTTCTAAGTGTTAGACATCTTTATTATTCGGATTTAGCAAACTGTTTGAAAATGTACTCAAATGGGACAGTTTCTATCCGGCCCCTTCAAACAGCACCCTGTAAATGAACCTTTTAAATATATATATAAATGTAATATTTGAGGAAAAAAATTGACAAGGTATTTAGATGAGTTTGACTTGTAAAATGTTTATATATTATCCCTGATTGTATACTGTTTATCAATAAAAAAAGGAAATAATAATCCATTTTTTTTGTTTTATTACACAGGTCAGTTCAAGTTTAAACAACAATGACATAAAACTGTTCACTCGTGCACAGGCAGCAAAGTTTTCCAAGTTACTTGATGCAGAAAGGTAACCAGGATGTTTCCTATGTTGATGGTTTGGTGCAAATGAATATTAAATTTGGAAAATAAGATCTAAATGAGTCGTGAATTTGTTGGCTATTTAATAATGTTTTGTTTCATTAATATCACTTTTATAACTGTTCACAGTCCACGCAGAATTGTTTCACTGTTTACAATTTTATATGGCAACTGTAATGTTTCGCACACACAAAATAACATTATAACTAAAAATACTATATTCTTGTATCAAAATGTCTACAAATTCAGTAAAACAATGTGAAATAGTAAAATGAGGTATAAGGCATTTTTAGCTCGACTGTTTTCAGAGAAAACCCGAGGTATTGTCATAGCCAGCTCGTCGTGTCCGCCGTACGTGTAAAGGTTTGTTAAGGTTTTGAACATTGGCTCTGATATCAAAGTGCTTCAACCTACAAATTTGAATCTTCATATGTAGATGCACATTGATGAGTTGTACATGCCACACCCATTTTGGGGTCACTAGGTCTAAGGCCAAGGTCACTGTGACCTCTAAAAGAAAAAAAAAATCTGTCAAGCTTTCATTTATTCAAAACTGCACCCGCAGCCGAGCGTGGCACCCGTTATGCGGTGTTCTTGTTAAATGTTAATATATGTGAATACATTAATGCTTTAGGTAAGAAATTCATTGAAATCCATTCTCAATTATTTATGTTAAAAAAGTTTTTTATGTGTATTTTTATTATGCCCCCGGTAGGGTGGCATATAGCAGTTGAACTGTCTGTCAGTATGTTAGTCTGTCCGTCCGTCTGTCCGTCCAAAAAAAACTTTAACATTGGCCATAACTTTTTCACTATTGAAGATAGCAACTTGATATTTGTCATGCATGTGTATCTCATGGAGCCAAACATTTTGAGTGGTGAAAGGTGAAGGTCAAGGTCATCCTTCAAGGTCAAATGTCAAATATATGGCGTCTGTCCGTCCGAAAACTTTAACATTGGCCATTACTTTTTCAATATTGAAGATAGCAACTTGATATTTGGCATGCATGTGTATCTCATGAAGCTGCACATTTTGAGTGGTGGAAGTTCAAGGTCAAGGTTATCCTTCAAGGTCAAAGGTCAAAAAAAATTAATTAAAGCGGCGTTCTCATGAAGCTGCACATTTTGTGTGGTGGAAGTTCAAGGTCAAGGTCATCCTTCAAGGTCAAGGTCATCCTTCACGGTCAAAGATCAAAAAAAATAATTTCAAAGCGGCGTTTTCATGAAGCTGCACATTTTGAGTGGTGGAAGTTAAAGGTCAATGTCACCCTTCAAGGTCAAGGTCATCCTTCAAGGTCAAAGGTAAAAAAAAAAAATTTCAAAGCGGCGTTCTCATGAAGCTGCACATTTTGAGTGGTGGAAGTTCAAGGTCAAGGTCATCCTTCAAGGTCAAAGGTCAAAAAAAAAAATCAAAGTGGCGCAATAGGGGGCATTGTGTTTCTGATGAACACATCTCTTGTTTTGTTAAAGTTCAGTTTTCTTTTCATGATAAATTTGTCTGTGTGTTGTGTGTATATATGTTTATATTAAGGAAGAGAAAGCTTCTGCAAAAATGTTACTTGTGTTAAGCATTATGGTTATGCAATCATATTTATTTGCATAGTTAATTTAGTATATATGTGCCTTTAATTCTCCTAATGTTGGTTGCATAATATAAAAAAAGGTAATTGTTTGAAATAAGGTCATGACTATAAACAGAAAGAAGTTGTTGTTGGATGTTATTTGGATGTTCATAGACATGAGAATACAGATTATATGCAATTGAATGGACAGGTTTTCATTTCTTAAATGGGCGTCAATATTACAATGTTATTTCTTTAGTATTATTAATTAAATAGTGTTGCAAAATTACTCTCCTCTCAACAAATTAGCCAGTAACTGTCAGTATTTATTGTAGAATATATATATGTATACATTATGTGTGGTGTATATTTAGCTATGTTGCATGCTTTATACCAAGTGTGCTTTCATGCTTCAGATAAAAGATACATGTATCTTTTTCTATCTTTATCTAGCCCCGTCTTAGTTGAGAATGGGAATTATTCCATACAAGATATTATCAGTAAGTTTCAAGCGCACTTACATGCGTCCTACCAGAACATGGCTTTTTGTTATGCTACCTGACCGTCGGTAAAATGATTGCACAATGATTTTACATAATATTTAAGTGTTAAAAAACGTTTGTTCAGACTTGTTGGTTGGGTATAACCTGTGTGTCAAAAAACTATGGCGTTTCTTTTTATTTGAGAATATTACCAATAACACAATTGGTTATTGTTGTCAAAGTTATTGTATGCAGTTTAACATCTTTGCATGAATGGTTTCAGTAATAAGACTATTAATATTATGAAACTTGCATCTACATTGCTGAATAAATCAGAGATCAGGACATGTGTCAATTCCTCAGCGCTCTAGTTTATGCATACAAAAATATTAATACGCTTTTTAAAGTTCAGTCTTAATCTATGAAGCTTATGTAATAGCACACCTTATAAGGCTGTATATTATGTGAGCCTTGTCATGCAAAATAGAGCCTTATGCTGCTAGGGTAGCTTCAGACCATCCTTTGCAGTTTTGCTGTCTGCTTTAAAGGGGCCTTTTCACAGATTTTGGCATATTTTGAAGTTTGTAATTAAATGCTTTATATTGATAAATGTAAACATTGGATCTAAGAAGCTCCAGTAAAAAATCAAGAATAAAATTCTAAAAAAGAAGTAAAAGTTAACCTCAGCAGGGCTCGAACCAGTGACCCCTGGAGTTCTGGAGTAAAAACCAATTAGACCGCTCGGCCATCCTGCCAAGTACGCATGACAAACGTATTTTATACTTTATATAAGCAATCTTCGTAGTTTCACAAAATTAAACGACAACAACAGAACTGTCGAAATTATTCAATCGTTTCGCGTTGCAACGCTTTATAATTTTCAGGTTTTTAAATCGTCAAAAGATGCATATAATGGATATATAAGAGCATGTTAAATGTTCAGTTTTATACTGTTTCCTCACAAATATCATAACTAAAACGAAAATTTGCGAATCTGAAACAACTTTTATCAATTTTGTCAATTTGCCAAAACGTGAAAAGGCCTCTTTAACCCTTTCAGTGCGGGAACCGAATTTTAAAGACCTTTGCAAACAGTTTGGATCCAGATGAGATGCCACAGAACGTGGCGTCTCATCAGGATCCAAACTGTTTGCTATTCTGATAGTATTCTTTGAAAAATATAGAAGAAAATGCTAATTTTAGAAATTCTGCAGACGACATTTTAGCAGACGACAAATTTCCCAGCATGCAAAGTTAAAGTCCTGCAAGGTTTTGTGATCTCATTAGCAAACAGGGAAGCCTCCTGACCAGACTGCATGGATCAAATTATGGATGTACAGCAGGGTTTTTTTTTCAACTTTTTGGGAAGATAGCCCATGGCTTTGGAATTGGGAATTTTATCGGCATTTTCATGAAATTGGGAAAATAAATTCATTAGCCTTTTTTTCCACATGAAAAGTCCACTGATTAGAGAAATACTTAATTTGATATAACTCTTTATAATCAATCAAATTAAAAGAAAAAAATCATATAATACTTTGTTAGATGTTATTGAATTAAAATGGAGATAAAATACAAATAAGACTTCTTTCTAAATGAAATAATAAAAAAAAATTATTTTTTTTTTTGGAAATTGGGAATTTTTTGCCACATTTTGGGAAAAAAGTATACTTTTTGGGATTGGGAACATAGCCGAATTTCGGCTATAAAATAGGGCCAAAAGAAACCCTGTACAGGCTGGGCTGGAGCTTCATTGACCACATATGGCATAACACCTCTTTTTGCATTATGCAGCTCATAAGAAACACTTGCTTGGTTATATTGATTTGCTCTTAAGCTTACTCACATAACGCTCCTTCACCCACTTACAAATATATATAATTAATTTTTATTTGTTTAAGAAATGTGTAACTTTAAAAATTAACCCTTTCCCACTCAGAAGCTAAGTGAAAAATGGCTATGTGCAAACAGCATAAAAGCATCAGGTTTTATGCTGTTTGCTGTATCAGTATCTAAGGGTTGGAAATAAGGCCTTTAAACATGAATCTAGTTGCAAAAACATCTTTAATTAAATGTATGTTTCTAAGGGACTTCACGTGCATCAAAAAACATATCTAAGAGGGAAAGGGTAAATAAATGTTTACCTCTAAATTTGCAGTTTGGAGTACATGGTTATCCTGCTTGTTGAAAAGCAATGTACAATGACCAGCTGTTCAATATAGACCTCACTGTACAATGACCAGCTGTTCAATATAGACCTCACTGTACAATGACCAGCTGTTCAATATAGACCTCACTGTACAATGACCAGCTGTTCAATATAGACCTCACTGTACAATGACCAGCTGTTCAATATAGACCTCACTGTACAATGACCAGCTGTTCAATATAGACCTCACTGTACAATGACCAGCTGTTCAATATAGACCTCACTGTACAATGACCACCTGTTCAATATAGACCTCACTGTACAATGACCAGCTGTTCAATATAGACCTCGCTGATAAAACATTAATTATACCAGCATGTGTAACAACTCATGAATCATTTAAAATACAATTACTTATAGTAGCATGCATACAAATGTATGTTCCATACAAATATGAACTTCTGTAATCAATGCTTTTTCCTTTTGTAATACAAAAATTCGACCATATTATATATATAAGCAATCACTTATATTTACAGATGAGATACAAACAGGGAGCTGTGATACATTGAACATAGAGCATTTATTTTTTGTACAACAGTAAGTAAACAGTCATTTTGTTCAAATTAAGTGTTAACACTTTTAGTAACTGATGTTTAGAATCAAGGTGTGTTATGGTAATTATGCTATGAACCAGCATAGGCTGATCAAGAGTGACCATATGAGCTGTGTTCTGGGAAAACCAGGCTTAACGCATGTGTATAAGATGTCATCCCAGATGAGCCTGTGCAGTTTGCTTTTATGGAATTTTTTGTTAAAAAGAGGTCTCTTAGTTGTTAACAAAAGTCCAGTGTAGGCAGAATGTGTTTTCCCAGAGATAAGCTTGTGCATACTACACAGGCTAATTTGGGACAAAACTACATTCATGCTTTAAGCCCTGTTTTCCCAGAACGAGGCTCATACATGTATATTCTTCCATATAGGTCAGTAAAAAAGCAACACATTGTCTTTTAATTTTCTGCAAAAGTAAAATAAATGAATAAAGTGACACCACAGAAGCTTTAACATCTTATGTTTGTGTATTCTTACATCATAAACATTACCTCATCACTAATTCAAACTTTTCTTTTCTTGTATGGCGGGGTAATAATTTTAAGTATATTAGTCATAATGTGTGTATCAGTTAAGCTTTATAATAGGTTTGTGAATTCTGTGCATGAATTATTTGGTTAACACTTGTAGTTGTTAAACAATATGCAACACTAATTAACACTTGTCTAGAGGATTTATTGACTCTGTTTGACTGATGTTGCTTATGGAAAAAAATAATTATGATTTTTGTTGTCTTTTCACTGTATTGAAATATAAAGTAGGGCTGTAACGATACATTCTAATTACCCGAATACAACTGTGGACGAATCGTATTCGTTATTCGCCACCTCCCGAACCAAATATTTGGCGAATACAAACAACGTGCTTTGGAGTTATCTAATCTTACCTTTCAAATGGAGGTTCATACAATAAACCCCTATATTTAAATGTTCTTGTCCTTATTCCGGCATTTTTCATCATGTTTACCCCACACACTATGTTACACAGTGAGATTATCAACAATAATGGCGGGCACCGGTTGAATATTCACTACATTGAATTGAAAAATCTTTCGATGGTTGTTTAATGTTTATATAGGCAAATACGAGTGCTTTGATGCTCAAACATACACACAAAGGATTAGCAGATGGAATTTCTGTTTTGTTTATCTTTACGCCAATGATCGTGCAACTTATCAACAAACATGGAGCCTAGCAAAGGGAATGCTATTGATATAGTTGACCTGCCTGCCAAATACACGGCGTTTGTCTGGCGCTTTGTTCAAAGTTTAAGCAGTTCTAGTCAGTGTTTTGTTATTTCAAAGTGTTATATTTCATATGTTCAGTATGCAATGGTACTCAATTAATCAAATTGACAAATACCCATAGTTTCATACTATATAATGTCATGTCAAGTTGTCAGTATTACTTTTGCTCATTGAAATTCATATTCGTGAATAAATATTCGTCTTCACCACCCTGTATTCGTGATACGTATCGTATTCATTACCTAGTGTATTTGTTACAGCCCTTATATAAAGAACTGACATTTTCACTAGTATTGAATTTTCCTTCGCCAATAAAATTCTATATTTCATTTTAAAGCATATTACAGAAAGTTTGGATTGACAAGCATATCATAGATTTCAAGATGGGCAACATCCCTGTCACAATAGTAATGTCATCAAAATGGTGATAAAGTTATTCTTAATATTCTAACATGTAATAACAACATACAATATTTTAAGAGTAATATAGATGATCTGAAACTTTGAAACCTACTAAAGTAACAGCAGTATTGCCCAGATTGTATTGCAAATGTGAAGAATTATTTGCAGCAAAAGTCTTAACAATCTGTATTCCATAAAATCGTTAACTGGTCTGATTGGATATATTGTATTGATCTTTGTTATTATGCCCCCCTTCGAAGAAGAGGGGGTATATTGCTTTGCACATGTCGGTCGGTCGGTCCGTCCACCAGGTGGTTTCCGGATGATAACTCAAGAACGCTTGGGCGTAGGATCATGAAACTTCATAGGAACATTGATCATGACTCGCAGATGACCCCTATTGATTTTGAGGTCACTAGGTCAAAGGTCAAGGTCATGGTGACCCGAAATAGTAAAATGGTTTCCGGATGAGTACTCAAGAACGCGTATGCCTAGGATCATGAAACTTGATAGGAAGATTGATCAGGACTCGCAGATGACCCCTATTGACTTTCAGGTCACTAGGTCAAAGGTCAAGGTCACGGTGACCCGAAATAGTAAAATGGTTTCCGGATGATAACTCAAGAACGCTTATGCCTAGAATCATGAAACTTCATAGGTAGATTGATAATGACTGGCAGATGACCCGTATTGATTTTCAGGTCACTAGGTCAAAGGTCAAGGTCACGGTGACCCAAAATAGTAAAATGGTTTCCGGATGATAACTCAAGAACGCTTATGCCTAGGATCATGAAACTTGATAGGTAGATTGATCATGACTTGCAGTTGACCCCTATTGATTTTCAGATCACTATATCAAAGGTCAAGGTCACAGTGACCCGAAATAGTAAAATGGTTTCCGGATGATAACTCAAGAACGCTTGTGGCTACGATCAAGAAACTTCATAGGTACATTGATCATGACTCGCAGATGACCCCTATTGATTTTGAGGTCACTAGGTCAAAGGTCAAGGTCATGATGACCCGAAATAGTAAAAAGTTTCTGGATGATAGCTCAAGAACGCTTATGCCTAGAATCATGAAACTTCATAGGTACATTGATCATGACTCGCAGATGACCCCTATTGATTTTCAGGTCACTAGGTCAAAGGTCAAGGTCATGGTGACCTGAAATAGTACAATGGTTTCCGGATAATAACTCAAGAACGCTAATGGCTACGATCATACAACTTCATAGGTACATTGATAATGACTCGCAGATGACCCCTACTGATTTTGAGGTCACTAGGTCAAAGGTCAAGGTCATGGTGACCCGAAATAGTAAAATGGTTTCAAGATGATAATTCAAGAACGCTTCTTCCTAGGATCATAAAACTTGATAGGTAGATTGATCATGACTCGCAGATGACCCCTATTGATTTTAAGGTCACTAGGTCAAAGGTCAAGGTCAAGGTGACTCAAAATAGAAAAATGGTTTCTGGATGATAACTCAAGAACGCTTATGGCTAGGATCATGAAACTTCATAGGTACATTGATCATGACTGGCAGATGACCCCTAGAGATTTTCAGGTCACTAGGTCAAAGGTCAAGGTCACAGTGACAAAAACATATTCACACAATGGCTGTCATTACAACGGAGAGCCCATATGGGGGGCATGCATGTTTTACAAACAGCCCTTGTTTGAAAATTAATGCTTTTTAAATCAGTTTTAATGCCTAACATAAATAAGAAATATAGGATCTGGCATGAGTTGTCATATTATACCATATTTTATTAAACGAGTTCAGGAATTTTGTTAGTAAGCGAGCCTTTGGTATGGCAACAAGGTATGGCATGTGATAATAACATTTTCGTTTAATATTAAGAATTTCACAAAACTTATAAATCCTGTTTAGTTAAATAACATTATGCAATTATAGTTTCATTATATTCCATCATTTCTACTTTACTGCAGGTGCACTTTGAACATGTCCTTGGGCCAAAATTATATGGAGATTTCAAGCAACATATTCATGCTCTTTGGTGCCTTGAAAAATTAGGTCTACGTTAAAAATGAAACTTTCTCAGGGTTATTGTCGGATAACCAGGATGTGGACAAACAAATATGCAGGGTCAAGGACATAGGGTCATGGTTATCTCATTCTGTAAAGGCCAGTTCACCAGGGATATAAGCTTCAAGGGTTGTGATCCAGCCAATGTGATTCATTTTTAGCAATGCGTTTTGTTGTGCAATAGTATACTGTATGATGTATATATTTTACTCAATGTTTCACAGTTGCTCTAGCTGCCAAAAATTATATTTTTACATGTTAATTTGAATATAAGTGTAATATGTTTCTTTATTAACTACTGCAGTGAACCATGTTATTTGTTGTCAATATTACATGTTGACAGTCTTTATCAGAGCTTAAACCATTCCACATACATGTATGTTAGTAGCTAGCAATTTTAATGTAATAGTTAGTCTAATTTTTATCCCCATGCATTTTGAAAAGCGTGGGAATATTGTGGTTATCTCCGCTGTCTGTCTGTCCATCCGTCCTGGCCACTATCTCCTCCTACACTATAAGCACTAGAACCTTGAAACTTACACACATGCTATGAGCATATGTGCGACCCTGCACTATTTGGAATTATGATCTGACCCCTGGGTCAAAAGTTATGGGGGTTGGGGTGGGGCCAGGTCAGAGATCTTCACTAATTTTTATGCCCTCAGTATGGTGCATTGGCCATAACTTTTGCAATATTGAAAATAGCAACTTGATATTTGGCATGCATGTGTATTTCATGGAGCTGCATATTTTGAGTGGTGAAAGGTCAAGGTCATCCTTAAGGTAAAAGGTAAAAAAAAACAAATCCAAGGGAAGTAATAAGCTTTAAAGGGAGGTAAATAATGAGCCTGCTAAATGATAAAATAAATTTAAATAAATCAAAGGGGTGCAAGAGGGGGCATTGTGTTTCTGACAAAAACATCTCTTGTTTTATGTTATTTTATATTAACTTCTTCATTTCTGCACCAATTCACTTCCAATTATACTGAACATCTCTTATGACAATACGGTCAATCTCAACTATGCATGGACCCATTACCAACCCTGGGGTGCCACTTGGGTCAAACATGCGGCATGGGGATACGCGTCGGCCTCTGCCGTCCCATTTCTAGTTATAACTGGTATGTCTTGCCTGTAAAGCAACATATAAACCGAGAAAAATGGTTGATTTGTGTGTACTTTTCCTTGATTATTATGTGTAGGATTTCATACTGATGTATAGGTACATTATTTTAAGGTTTGAATAATAATTTAGTATTAAAAATACTACCATTATAAATATAGTTATGCGTCCGATATTACCAATTAATATTGAAACTTATATGTAGATTAGAAATCTATGTCTGTCAGTTCATAAGCAAACATGATCAAATACAATGTAATTTGCCTCTACCACGGTTCCTATAGCACGTGACTTTTTCGGATCTGTGTTGGGAGAATAAAGCGCAATCCAGTTAACAATTTTAAGGATCTCTTTTAAAAATTTCACCATTTTTAATGGGATAAAGTGGAGAGCCCGCTCATTCACTAAATATTTTTAAAGACATCATTAAAAATGTTAACAGGGTCGCGCTTTATCCTCCCAACACAGATCTAAAAAAAAGTCACATGGTATAAGCACTATGTCTAAGCTGTTGAAGTTAAGCTATTGGATCGTAGGTCATCAGGGGCCTGAAGACAAGCACATTCAATGGTCAAGATTGGATATATATTTCAAATCATTTCAGTGTACAATCTGAACTTTAACCCTTTGCATGCTGGGTAATTTGTCTTCTGCTAAAATGTCGTCTGCTGAATTTCTAAAAATAGCATTTTCTTCGATTTTTTTCAAAGAATACTATCATAATAGCAAACAGTTTGGATCCTGATGAGACGCCACGTTCTGTGGCGTCTCATCGGGATCCAAACTGTTTGCAAAGGCCTTTTAAATTCGGTTCCCGCACGGAAAGGGTTAATAACCAGTAGTCTTTTATTGCACTTGAAACATTTGTGCTTTGCCTTACTTTCAATGTTTTTGTTTTATACTAGGCACACATAATTATGTTAAAAAATCTTAACTTGTCTATATTCACTCAGGTTATATTTTATGACATAGATACCATAGAAAGTATTTAGTCAATAGTATTATTGTATGCATTTCAAGTTCTATTTAAGATATACATTTAATTGTTGATGCCCACTCATGCCTCAATAGTGCTTAAGCTATTAACAGTTTCTGGTTGAGCTGCTTTTACAAAATATTTTAAATAATCTTCATATGAGCCGCACATGGGAAAAGGTGGCTTAATGCATTTGTGTGAAGTGTCTACCCAGATTAGCATGTGCCATCTGCACAGGCTTATCAGGGACAAAATGTCTGCCTAGTCTGGATTTTAGTTTAAATCTTTAAATCTTCCTTTAAAAGAGATATTCCAAAAAGTGGAAAGTGTCATCCCTGATTAGCCTGAGATGGTTTTAAAGGAAACGGCAAAATACATTCTGATACACAAATATGAACACAATTTAAAAAGTTTTGTTTGTGAGTTCACACTTGCAACACTTCAAACTTAATTAAACTGATTATGTTTGGCTGAAAAGTAACAGATGCATTATGTTGAACAGTAAAATGCTACACCGCGTGATATTTAGATAGACATGTTCTCAGTGTAAATTTTTGTTTGGTAAACATAGATAATAGAGATCTGAATTAGTAGTTGTCCTATATTAAATATATTGTAAAATTTGTTGTCCCCTACCGGTTTAACCGGAGGGGACTTATGGTTTGCGCTGTGTGTCCGTCAGTCCATCAGTCTGTGAGTCTGTCACACTTTTCTGGATCCTGCAATAATTTTAAAAGTTCTTAATATTTTTTTCATGAAACTTGAAACATGGATAGATGGCAATATGGACATTATGCACGTCATTTAATTTTGTTACTACGTCAAAAATTCTGGTTGCTATGGCAACACATAAAAAATATATATTTCTGACAATGGTGGAGCCGGTAGGGGACATATATTGCTTGGCAATAGTCTTGTTCATCTTTGAGCTGTGTGTGAGATTTTGTATTATTCATATAATGCAATGAATGTTGAAATGTCTGCATGATTAAGTTTAATCTTACTGCATTTACCTGGTCCCAGTACTATAGGCTTCAAGAACAAAGCAAATCTCATATTATTTAACCAATTAAACTTAGCATCAACTCAAATGTTGGGCAATGAAAATGCACTACATGTAAGTTTGCAGCATTTGTTTGAATTGGTTAAATATATGAGATTAAGTATATGATTTAATCATGAATGTTTGTTTTTGTTGAGCTTGGTTTATATTTATTAACCTCTCAATAAGAATAAAAATTCTACGAATTATCAAAGAATTCATTTTTTAGCATATCTGTCTTTTAAATGTAATACACTTTTCTTCAAATACCTATCATGTTCACATTTATTTGCAATATTATCAAATCATTCCACTTGGATATCACATGTTTAAAATTTAACTTATTTCATATTTAGACATCCTTCTAAATGTATTTGTGTGGGATTGCCACCCAATCTTATTAAATCGTCCAGATTGAAAAGTTTTGTGTTTGTTTTGTAATTTTGTTATACCAAACTTGTTTAAGTTTTTTTGTTAAGATTTTTTTCCCCCAGTAGGGTAGCATATAGCAGTTGAACTGTCCGTAAGTCAGTCAGTCTGTCCATCCATCCGAAAAAAACCTAACGTTGGCCATAACTTTTGCAATATTGAAGATAGCAACTTGATATTTGGCATGCATGTGTATCTCATAAAGCTGCACATTTTGAGTGGTGAAAGTTCAAGGCCAAGGTCATCCTTCAAGGTCAAAGGTAAAAAAAAAAGTCTTTCAAAGTGGCGCAGTAGGGGGCATTGTGTTTCCGATGAACACATCTCTTGTTCATTTTTTTTTTGTGGAAATAGAAACCTCTCCAAGTATTTTTCTTTTCTTTTTTATTTTAGATTTTTTGTCCACAAAATTATCTTCACCTAGATATATTTATGCCCCCGGTAGGGTGGCATATAGCAGTTGAACTGTACATCAGTCAGTCAGTGTGTCAGTCTGTCGGTCCGTCCGAAAACTTTAATGGCCATAACTTTTTCATTATTGAACATAGCAACTTGATATTTGGCAAACATGTGCATCTCATGGAGCTGCACATTTTGAGTGGTGAAAGGTCAAGGTCATCCTTCAAGGTCAAATGTCAAATATATGGCGTCTGTCCGTCTGTCTGAAAACTTTAACATTGGCCACAACTTTTTAAATATTCATGATAGCAACTTGATATTTGGCATGCATATGTATCTCATGGAGCTGAACATTTTGAGTGGTGAATGGTGAAGGTCAAGGTCATCCTTCAAGGTCAAATGTCAAATATATGGCGTCTGTCCACCCGTCCAAAAACGTTAACATTGCCCAACACTTTTTCAATATTGAAGATAGCAACTTGATATTTGGCATGCATGTGTATCTCATGGAGCTGCACATTTTGAAAGGTTAAAGGTCAAGGTCGTCCTTCAAGGTCAAAGATCAAATCAAACTTTAACTTTCGCCATAACTTTTTTATGCCCCTGAAGAGTGTCATATAATTTTTGTACTGTCCATCTGTCTGTTTGTTTGTCCGTCCGCCCGTCCAAAAACTTTAACATTGCCCATAACTTTTGCAATATTGAAGATAGCAACTTGATATTTGCCATGCATGTGTATCTCATGGCGCTGCACATTTTGAGTGGTGAAAGGTTAAGGTCAAGTTGAAAGGTCAAATTTTGCAATATTGAAGATAGTAACTTGATATTTGGCATGCATGTGTATCTCATGGAGCTGCACATTTTGAGTGGTGAAAGGTCAAGGTTATCCTTCAAGGTCAAAGGTCAAATTTTGCAATATTGAAGATAGCAACTTGATATTTGGCATTCATGCATATCTCATGGAGATGCACATTTTGAGTGGTAAAAGGTCAAGGTCAACCTTCAAGGTCAAAGGTCAAAATTTTGCAATATTGAAGATAGCAGCTGTATATTTGGCATGCATGTGTATCTCATGGAGCTGCACATTCTGAGTGGTGAAAGGTCAAGGTCATCTTTCAAGGTCAAGGTCAAATTTTGCAATATTAAAGATAGCAACTCGATATTTGGCATGCATGCATATCTCATGGAACTGCACATTTTGAGTGGTGAAAGGTAAAGGTCATCCTTCAAGGTCAAAGGTCAAATTTTGCAATATTGAAGATAGCAACTCAATATTTGGCATGCATGCGTATCTCATGGAGCTGCACATTTTGAGTAGTGAAAGGTCAAGGTCATCCTTCAAGGTCAAAGGTAAAATATATGGCTTCAAAGCAACACAGTAGGGGGCATTGTGGTTCACAAACACAGCTCTTGTATATATATTTATATATTGGCCCAATACGCCATTTGGAAATGCTTGCATCTTTGTGTCTTACACGATCCTCTTCAAAAAAGCAGACATACATTACTGCAATCTGTAAAATATCATTGAAAACATAATAGCTATAATGTTGTGAATAATAGAATCTACAGTTTTTACCTCTAAGTATAGTGGCTGGATTATTTTTGATAATGAGTTGTTTGCTGATTTAAATAGGACTGACACAGTGTTACTGTACTTGTTTAGTAAAATAATAATATATCAAATGCAATCTTTTTGTTATATGTTATATTTTAATCTTTATTTAATCATTGATAAGTTTGCATTTCCTACCCTACTAAAAGAAATTATTTTGGTACCCATCTCCAGCACCATGGGTAGGAAAAGGCAAACACATTATTGTATATGGTGATTAAAAGAATATATGCAGATTGTAGAATGTTTGTTTTATTTATCAGAGCATGTGATAATGTGGGATAATTGAATATGTAAAATAAATCATTAAAACATGAGTCGGGTGAGCTTTTTATGGCTAAACCAAAATCGGTCTATATGGAAATCATGCTGTAGACAGAATATTCTTATGTTGGCCATATTCAGTTGTTAAGATAGTAATAAGGTTAATTTTCATATGTCCATTGTAAAAACTTATTGCAAGTTGCACAATCAGATTCAATAAATAAAAAAAAACAACAGAATATACTAAGGTCACAACAATTTGATCATTTAATCCAAGCTATTTGGCCTAAAAATGTTGTTGCGATCTAGTGCCAGCAAATCTTCATGAAACATTTTCAGAACATCTCTTCTAGTGATATCTGTTTCTAGAAGAGTTCTAATCTGTTGAGGGAAGATTTCCTTTCATGGGTAAGGTGAAACATGGCTAACGCTCTCAAAGTCACATTTTTAGTTCCAACATCAAGAAACTTGCTCAGAAGATTTTTTCGAATGGTACCAAAGCTGAGTTCAAAAACGGTTCCGGCCTGTTTAAAAAAAAAGCCACTAGGAGGCGAGGAAGTTTTCCTTTAATGGCTTTTAAAAGTGAAGCATTGTAAACGCCATAGACGTCACATTTTTTGTTCCATCATAAAAAAACTTGCTCATAAGATTTTGGTCAAATGATACCCAGGCCAAAGTCCAAAAATCGTTCCGGTATATTGAAAGGCATAGCAGTCGGAGGGTAGGAATATATAGCAAGATTGAAAGATGATCACATACATGTATATTAAAGAGGTACTTCGTAAGTGAGATGTTGATATGCATCGTATTTCATAGCTGTAATTATTTGTATCTTACAATTTAATCTATAAGTAATTCACAAGTGACCTATTGAACTTTGTATAGACCGCCTCTTTTGCAGGAGAAACAAACAGCAGCTGGCTAAATGTGTTGTTCCAGTTGAGTTGCTCCAATTAATTATATGTTCTGTGTTTGAAATATTTTCAATTATCACGACTTTGTCCAAAATATTTGCCTTAACATTAAATAATTATGTTTTTTAAGTTCTTTTATTCTTCCCAACTCAACCTTTTATAAAAGTGTTGTTCTTTCGGGGCTCTGGTGAGTGCGATAAGGCTCTTGGTCCTCTTGTTCTGTTTTAGTTACCGTTATAGTTTAATCATATTTATTTCAAACAATACACATTGTTTTTACATTACGTTACAGTTATCTTGACCCGACCGGCCCAAAATACAATTCCAAGCTTGTTGTACATATAAGCTTGCTATATCCAAAGTGGTATTAAGATTTGGTAATGCAACTAAAGTTATTGACCGAAATCCTGTTAATATCATAACCAGCCAGACAACATTTATTTGGCAAAGTTGGGAGTATCCAAGGGCCATAGCTCTTGAGAGCTTCATGCGATTTTGCTTGTTATCAAATTTACTGGAGATTTATTTGCCCACAAACATTTCAAATAAGTTTCATGAGAATCGGATGTAAACTATTGAGATACGAGAGCAGGCAAGGTAAATTTTGGCTTTGTGTAGAATGCAAGGGCAATAATTTAAGAGTGCTAGAATCCATCTTGTTGGTTATCAAACTTGGCCGAGATATTATATCCGTACACAATATTACCAATTTTTATCATCCAATTTAAACTGGTGTAGTAATTGAGATTCAATCATTCTTCTGGACAGCGCATTATCCAGCTAAACCGCTCGCCCATCGTTGGTGTTCCCACAATGCACCATGGTTTATTAAACTGGTGTATAAAACCCAAACTCATGTAATAAGTTAAACTAGAAATATCCAATGCAGATGGCCTTCATTTGTCGTTATTCTGAAAACGATTTACATTCATTCTTGCCGTAGTAAAAAATCAAATCTGTTTAGAATTTAAAAATAAAGGTTAATATTTATAAGCTTTGTTTACTTTAGTATTGTGCAAAGTCGTTCGATTAACAACGTCATGCGCAATTTGTCGTAATGACGTGAATCGCATTAACTGGGTGAGTGCAGATTATTATGTGGGCAGGTCAGTCCCATTCTAATATCGTCAATTCATCCGTATAATTGAAATATACAACAACACGCCGACGCCGGGGTGAGTAGGATAGCTCCACTATATATATATATTGCTACTCACCCCGACGTCGGCGTTAGCGTTGGACAATGTTAAAGTTTGCTTACCACCTCAACTATTTTCAATGTCCCTTGACATATTGCTTTTATATTTTGCATACTTCTTTACCAATATGACCTCAATCTAAAAACAAGAGCAGACAACTGTATCAAGTATTTTGTAAGGATTATGGCCCTTTTTTCACTTAGAAAATTGAAAATTTGGCTATGTTTTGTGTTTAGCTCAACTTTATTCCTATAGTATCAAAGCCATTGCTTTCATACTTGCAACACTCACTAACTATAATAAGGGGACTGTGCAGGCAAAGTTATGTTACTCTGGCATTTTGACAGAATTATGGCCCGATTTATACTTAGATAATTGAACATTTGGTTAAGTTTTGTGTGTTGGTCCATTTTACTCCTAAAGTATCATAGCTTTAATTGCTTCAGACTTGGAACTCTCGCTAACTATCATAAGGGGACTGTACAGAAAAAGTTGCATAACTCTTGTTGGCATTTTAACGGAATTATGGCCCTTTTTGACTTAGTCACTTTGAATATTTTATTAAATTTTGTGTTAAGATCCACTTTACTTCTACAGTATCAAGGCTATCGCTTTCAAACTTCAAATACTTTCTTATTATCATGAGGGTACTGTACCTGGCAAATTGAATTTGTCATTGACATTTGAATGACCTTGACTCTTGAGGTCAAATTAATAAACTAATAAAATTAATCAATTTTGCTTTAATTGCCATAACTTCTTCATTTATGATCAGATTTGATTCATACTTTGACAAAACAACACTTACCTGACATACCACAATGGACTCCACCCATCTCCACCCCAGAATCATCCCCCGCCCTCCAAAATAAAACAAACTTTTTTCTTATTTTTGAAAGATAATCTTATAAATGACCTCCATAGTATACCCCCACCTCCATCCCTACCAAAAAATATTATTTTTACAACATAGTAAAAAAAAACACAAATATTTATTTATTTCATTTTTGAAGGACCCTCCCACCCAAGCTATTGCTATCAAACTTGAAATAAAATCTTACAAATCTTAAATAGATTGTGGAAAATATACCTGAACTCAGAATCGTCTATAAAGTACAACTTCTTTAAAACATAAGCGATCAATATGTTTCAATTATGGTCTTCTTCCACTTAGAATATGACTATATTACCTTGACCTTATTGCATTTGAACAATTTCCCCATGATGGCTTACGTTATACTGTCAAGCACTCGAATAGTCGAGCGCGCTGTCTTCTGACAGCTCTTGTTTATAATATATATACATGATCATGTTTACGATACAAATAATATTCGAATATTAATGTGTGCTCTTTGTGTATATACATATATTATGGTGCTACTGTTTTTTTTGCATCCATGGCATACCATATCATGCAAAACCATATGATTTTATGCAATATCATTTCATATCACTTCATTTCTTGGCACGATACAAATAAAAAGTTCTCGCAAAATGTAGCACGTGACAAAATTGAGAGCTAAAACTCCGTTACAATCATTGAAGTACCTACAGTGTTATCTTTGAATGTTTGTTGAGAATTAACAGCCACGAATGGCTTAAATGTTAATATATCAATAATGATTTCAAACGTATTTTTATCGAATCAACGACCTTGGAACAGCAATGTACTAAATACGTTATTAATTTAGGTCGTTGGAGCATGATTGCAATAAGCATTATGATTTATTAGTCTACGTTTTAATTATTTTATTGAAAGCACGTTGAATTTGGCGGGGGAAAAGCAATATGAATATCGGTGCAAATAACATTTAAGTTAGGCATTGATTGATTTAGATTTACACATTTTTTACATATTCTAAATTGAACCGGCAAACGAAGCAAATGGTAATGTTTAGCCACAGCCTATTGCACGGCACATCATACATTTGGTACCCAACGTTCTTCATGCGCAAAATACAGTTCTCTGCATCTCCTCCGTTCGGTTCCCCAGATTTCCAGAATCTTGCCGTTTTACAACCATCAGTGTCATATGTGGTCTTATTCTGCTGTATTTCATGCACTTGTTCGTCGTAGGACATGGATTTAAATCTGTCTATTTCACTTCCATTGCCATGAATTATTTCAAAGCAATTTTTGAGAAGGTCGTAATTCTTCATACCGGTCTTAGTAAGACCGGTAAGAATCGCATCGAATGAAAACTTCTTCTCAGCTTCTTTAGCCACATCAATCCATACTGTGTGGAGGGAACCGGACTGTTGTTGACATGTTGCATTCGCTTCTAACATACATAGATAAACATAGTGTGAGTGTTTGGGTTTAAATTAATATCAATAGATATGCATGTTCCATGTTTCTCACCATCGCATCTAAGAATGGTGTTTGTGTGGTGCTTTGTTGCATTTAGACTGTAAAACTGAATTTTACTTAATTAATTTTCGACATATTGCAAGTCATTTAGCGACTGGTCTCAAAATATTTAAAACAAAATTATCACAAAATTGTAAGCAATGCGTTTTAAGAAATGAAAATGTTATTTTTTCTGTCAATATATTGTTGTATACGGATAATTTACATTTCAAATGTTCTTTAATAACCGTTTTATAAATAATCTTACACTTAAAGGAATAAACAATTTTGCACATATACAATTTTGCATTTCGAAAAAAGATACTAGTATTTTAAAGATATAAATTAGCTCTGGAAATGTATGAAGTTAGAATGATATTGCTTCAATACATTGGGTATGTGGGGTATTTGATTATCAGGTTTTTAATGTTTGAAGAAACGAGTACCGTGTTCAACGATACTCTTTTATGAATTATATTTTAACAAAATCTGTACTACTTTATAAAAAAAGATTGAGTTTTAAAGTAAGAGTTGTAGTTATTTATCTAAAAACAACTTAAACGACTCGTTTCATGTTTTGGCAGAGCTACACTCGAGAATTGCGATCGTTGCAAATATTTTTAATTATGTTATTTTCATACATTTAATGCAAACCATAAAATGCTCTAATCCGACGTTCAAATTTTAAGTGATAATTAATCTCATCTTGCGTTTCGTTAAGATGGTTGAAATAATGTGTGATTTTGAAGAGGTAAAACTTGCACGGTTTGTACCCCAAAATATGTGTGCTGTTTTTGGATACAGCAAAGGCTAAAAGTTTATGTCTATATGGAAGAAAGAACTATCCACATCAACAATTTCAGAGGACACTTTTTTCATACAAACTTGCCTGTGGCCGAAGTCATATTTCTTGTTGCAAACGGACGATACAAGACTTTTGTAGTATTCTGTTCAAAATACTCTTGTCCTTCCCCATAGCATGGTAAATGACCGAACGGCAAATGTACCCAGCTGCCGGACGAGTTACACGTCAATTGGAAAGTTATTGTGTTGCTCCTGTAATCGGGCTTGCATCTGAAATAAGCCATTCTGTCGTTTTGACTCCAATCTTTAGCCAGATCAGCTGTCCTGTATGACGCTTTAGGTGGCTGGCACATCTTCTGACACTGGAAGTCTGTAAACGACCAACTGCCGTTTGTAAGACAATTTATTGCCGGACTTCCGTTGCCCATGAAGCCGCTCATGCATTTATATCGGTTTCGGTTACCGACGAGGCGAGCATTGGATAGAAGCAGGGCATTCTCTATAGCAGGAGGTTCTGGACACTCCGTAATGATGCACGGCTTATCTGACTTCTGGTACTTTGGATTGACACAGGTTTCATGTTTCTCACATTTGTTGAGCTCGCAAGACCCGCTCTGATATCTGTCGTCAATACCAACCGTAGAATACACGCACAGCGGACCGGCGGTGTCCAGGGATTGAACATCTGTTAGCCCGTCCAGTAAGGAGCAATATTTCGTCTGCTTATGGTACCTCACGGCTGTACAGGTCTGTCTACGACGACACTCGTCTAGACAATCCTTGTAGGTGTCCCCGAACATCTCCCTAATGGTGGTGATCTGCGTGACTTTGCACGAACGGAGCAAGGATTTCTCTGCGAGAACCTGTGCGTTGTTGATTACGCGAAGACTAATATTTAAGATGGCGATCAAATGCATAATGTATTTCACTGCACCCATTCCGTCGTATTTCTCCATCAAGGTGCTACTACTAACAATAAGTAGTCCTGATTTTTATATTATATACAAATGACGGTTACTTCTAAAAACTTGCGACGTATTGTCCCTTGCTTCAGTTATATGTTATTAAGAAAATCATAACTCATCGTTTATTGTACACCAAAACTGATGATATTTTACATTTTACATTATTCCATTCGTACTCAACAGTTATTTACTAAGCCGTTGCACGTAATGTTAACTTTGTAATAACATTTACCTCACAAACTGCCAAAGAAACATTCCAATGCAACATGTTTTATCACTCTTTTATAATAATTACTTTTCTAAAACGGAAATTGTATGAAAAGATCGCGTTGAATTCAAACACAATAGGTTGCGCGTTTGTTCAATATATAAATCACTTTTGTGAATGACGCACAATAAAGGCCTCAGTCGCAATCAATTGCTGACCAACGCACAGGGGCTTACACATTGTTTGTTTCCAGTAACATTTCCAAAGGTTAGGTATGTTAACAATCATTTTTATTGTTCGTTAATTGTTTTTCTAAGAAGCGTTTTTTCACACTATAATATGTTGCTCTATGACCAAAATCTTCATTTTTCCATGTATCATTCATGACATAAACACATTAATAAATATTACGATTATCGAACCTAATAAACATATTTGACAACTCAACCTGGAGTTACACAAGGGTCTGCCGGCTATAGTTGACGCAAAGAAATAAGGCCTTAATTTAGGAGACACAATACAGGCGCGTATGTTTTGTAAGAACGTTGTGGAATTCGAACTGAATGCAACGCCTCACACTTAGACCACAATTTATAACACAAATATGATAGACACAATTTATAATATTATATAGGTTGATCTTATACGGTACACGCAGCCCTGGATTACCAATTAGGCAGAGTAGGCAACTGCCTATGAGCTCGCGACTTTTTAGCGGCCACATGAGATCGTGACAAAATAAAACATTTTACTAACTTACTTAGCCCACTCTAATCATTTGACACAGGCAATCAATTGTATGTTCCAACTCAATGCTTGATAATGTCTTACCAAGTGGCAATCCGTGATTGTTTTCTTAAATTCTTTATCTAATAATTATAATGTGGTATGGGTAACAATGTAGTGTGACATTTGTTCCTAGATAAGGTTATATTTTATGTCTTACCAGCCTTCAAACTGGTCGGCTATTTTAAACAGGAGAACGACTGGGCACGGACGCTCTAGTGCGCACAAGGACGACTAGGGGCCTGGGGCCTGGGCCCCAACATTTGCACTACCTATGGACATTCACGGTGCTAATCCGACACTAAGAACACGTTCGCCTCGTCATTATTTTAAACGAAAAACAAGGTTTATATCTGAACAACCAGGCTATTATGGTGCACATGTATATTCTTTGTTCACAACGCATGCTGCGTCTGGTACAATAGCACTCAACTTCACTTAATGGACTCTGTGTAGTGGTGTTAAACCGCGTCTCCATTCGCTCCATTTGAGAAACTATCCCAGTAAGAGTGGACTTAAAATACTACGAACTCTTCAGCTCATATTTTACAAGGTATTTAATAATTAGTTATTGTACACAAATAACATTCGTTTGGCCTCATTGGTAAAAATTACCAGGAATCAAGGGATAGCCGCGATTCATTCTTTGTGGACTTAAATGGCGATATCTCACACTGTGTAAGCAATATTGACTTTTAAGACCTTTATTATTTTGAATAAATCTTCTTTAAACAAATCGATCAATATATATTTAAAATTTATTTTCAGCGGTAAGTGCCATTTGTTGCTGTTAGCAACTTGTATGAATATTGACATAAAGTGTTAATGTAGGGAGATTGCGTTATTCGATATCTCTTAAAAGCTGTTAGTTTTCGTGAAACACGTTAATTAACATTCCAGCGTATCTAGCTGATTAAAAAGCATAGGTTATCAGCATAGAATTCATAACAGTGCCCCCGATATGGGTAATTAAAATGAGAGTGTACTCCTTTCTGTATAAATAATAACTGCAAAAGCGGCAAAGGCAAACAAACAATGAGCTTTTGAAGGGTAGGCAACTTAAACAAGTTTATAAGTTTTCATATTTTGTATATTTGATTGTTCGAAGCTGTGTGCTTGTTCCAACTTCTATTGTGAAATAGGTGGACGAGTCTTCATCTTATTTAAAAACGTCAGTCTGGCCTTTCGGAAAAAGATAGTGACCTGATGAACTGATAATAGACTACACAAAAGGGGACTTTAAGCTCATTGTCTTAGGTAAAAGGTCAATGATTTGTTGTTGTTTGTTCAAAAATTGATATACAAGTGTTATTTTGCGAGCATAGGTATAAATGGAATAATATGTCTCTTTTTGTATTTTTGATTTAAATTAAATAATACAATTTGTTTCATAAAAACGCACCTAATTCAGATTTAAATAAATAACCAAAAAAAAATTATTGAAGTTAATATATTTCTTAAATTAGCAATGGAATATCTTCCATAAGATGAAGTGTATTTATAAAGGTGGAGAGAAAACCTCATACGTACATGTTATAATTATGTTTAGTAAACTAGTTGCAAATATGGCAGACACAATTTACAAAGTAAAAAAAATGAAAATGTATATTTACTTTTAGCTTTTCCCATAAACTTATTTTAGAAAAAAAAGCATTGACAGAAGGCCTATTCACTTAATGATCGATGCATACAGCAAAAACCATGATGAGTCTGAGATGACAAATATGTCATATTCATGAAACACGCCTGTCCAGATTTTGAATATTGTCTATTTGAATATTTGACTGAAAATATGAACTTTTTTCAAGTAATGTAATATACCAGTCGTGATATTTTAATCAATATAAACAAATAATTGTAAAAAAATACGGTATTTTAACGAACTTTTTTTTCGTCAATCGCGGTTGACAGTCCCTTGAAAGGAAATAAACTTGAAACTTGTCCGGGATATTAATCAAAGTTAATCTGAGGTATCAAAATGAAACTTCATAGGTTTATGGATTTCAGTAAAATGAGGCGCTGTGTACAAGAGCCATAACTATTGATACCAGGATTGAATGGTTATTGCTCTTTGTAATTTTTCAAACTTAACTGCTGTCTTTGGCTTTACTCCTTTTGACACTTGGTCATAAGTGATATGATTTACACGTTTCCCTATTTATCTAACAAAGAAACCAGAACTAGTAGAGTGGCAGTCCTATTAGCTGGAGGTTGTTTGTTGGAGGGGGGGGGGTATTTTCGCACACTTTTCTAAATTCAGCAGGTTTCCCCGAATTTAGTGCTTATGCATATCATTTGTCCATTCCCATGTTTGAATCAGAGGCTATGGCAAGATGGCATGAATCATTTCAATAAAATGGGAGGCGGAAAACTACAACGGGCGAGGCATGGTATGGTATTGCGCAAGGGGGGGTTAGAGGGTTAGGGTTAGGGTTTGGGTTAGTTTTAGGGGTCGGGTTAGGGTTTGGGTTAGCCTAAACCCAACCCTAACCCTAACCCGACCCCTAATCCTAACCCTTACCCTAACCCTTTTTTGGGGTTATCATCCCTGACCATGCCTCGCCCGTTGTAGTTTTCCGCCTCCCCAATAAAATTCCCCACAAAGGTTATGTGGACGGTGCAAGAATCTAAGCACATGATGTTCAGATTTGTGATCCTGATATCATTTAAAGGAACCGGCCGAACCGTATCTTGATGTTCACGGTGCATTTCTCAGTAAGGTATATATCAGATTAACAAAACACTTAAATGAAAGAATCCTAAACTGACACATGTTTTAGTTTCGCTTATAACTTATGGAGTTTTAACGAATGCACACGTGTTTTCATTTGCATTACATCTTAATAATCGATATGAAATTCACATAATTGAGATACATCCCAAGACCTGACGCACATGTAATTTAACAGGACTCATACTTTATTCTGGTTTATAGGGTATTCACAAATGCGTATTTTCATTGGGGATAATTTATATGGTTTATATATTGGTTTATTGGTTTTAATTTAATTGGTTTATTCAATGTAAACAATAGACATACAGTCCATGAGTATGCATGATCAAAACATAGTAACATATATAAAGGCATGACATGTGATCAGTATTGAATTTCATTAGTTGTTAAATAAAGTTTTAATACATGAGGTCTAGGACATTTGTTTTGATTACAACATTTAGAATTTATTTAACAATTAATGCTATAACGATAACATCAAACAACAAAGCAAAGACGAAACTACAAGAGATCGAGAAGTCAAGTTTGAGTAATGACTTATATACAATTAGTCATAATAATATGTATACACGTCTCTTTGAATAAATGCTTTATGTGCATACAAAGCTAAGTTTCTGTTGGCACTAGTATTATTACATTGCATAATTGCAATAAATGTTATCATGTTCGGTCTTTTTCAGTAATATTTATTCATATACAATTTCCTAATATCATCATATATGGAACATTCTAATAACAAATGATATTCATCTTCAATAAAATTGCAATATGGACATTTTCTATCTTGAAAAGGTATGGTTTCAGGTTTATGCCATCTGCCTGATTCGATTACTAATCTATGGGATGAAATCCTTAATCTACAAAGATCAGATCTATACTTATGTATGCAATTTAAATTTACAAAACTGCCCGTAATTTATTGCTCTTGAAGAATCGTTAAGTTCTGACATCCAATTTTTGATAAATGTATCATTTAATCTAGACTTTACAAATGAAAAAAGAACACTTTTCATCACCTACACCTTGGTTTAGCGATGCATATTGAAAGCCTGAGGTCTGCAACAGATTACAAACAGATTTTGCCCAAGAATGTTTAGTTGGTTTATTTATTAAATTCTCACACATGTGGCTATAAATACACTTTACATACTTATGATCTTCTAACTGTATAATTGTCAACGAACACCGTATTACATACATGTCTCTTTTAGTTATCAAGGATGTTCTTCCAAGTTCCTCATATACAAAATTATTCTGTGTTTGAATTTTCACGCCAGGTAGTTTTTTGCAGAAATTTAAGAGAACTCTTTCAATTGCCTTTGACTCAGTTAAGCCCCAGAGTTCTGACCCATAATTTAAAATTGGTAAATCAAGCTGATCAAACAACTCTAATTTGGTAAGTTTTGAAATTGTTGGATAATCTATTAAATATGAGTTAAGCTTAACAACAGCCTTTGAGGCTTGAGCTGCAAGTGTTTCAAAGGTATTTGCAAAAGTCCTCCTGGAGTGAATACAATTCCTAAGTAGACTATGTAAATGATTAAAAAAATTATAATGCTTGGTCTTTGTACAATAATTTAAAACCCCTCCTCAGTTGTCCCCTTTTTTGAAAACCATAACCTTTGTTTTATTTGTGTAAACACATACTTTCCACCTATCACAATATTCTTTATTAAACATTTGAATACAAAGATTTTATTATATCAAGCATTTTTCCTCTAACGCCTAGCTTCAACAGTTTATACCAAATGATATCACTGACCAAAATTACGGACGCTTTGGTGTAATCAACAAATACGGTATACAATCGTTTTTGTTCACTTAATAAATAATTATTGACACCGTTAAACACAAAAATGTTATCAACAGTTCCATATTTTGCCTGAATCCTGCCTGTGCCTCCATGATATTGTTCAGCCCAAATTGTAAGTCTATTGTTAATGACCTTTGTGAATAAGTCCCCAACAGTACTTAATAATGTTATCCCTCTGTAATTATTCACTTCTTGTTTATCACCTTTTTATGTAACGGAACAATAAAGCCCTCACACCACACTTCAGGAAAATGTCCAAATTCAAATAATGTATTAAACAAATTACTGACAAATATAAATATTTGAAAACCTTAACAGTCCATATAAATGTAACGTGTATTGCTAGTTGGTGCTAATATGTAATTGATTATTAAACCAATCGAAATAATGAAGAATATAGAACATGAACATTAATTTTTTGTAACAAAGTAGGTTATATTGTTCGAATTCTTCTTGTCCGTATTTTTTTATCTTAGGGCAGTTATATACCACCGTGTACTTGATATTAATTTTTGGTCAAAGTTACGGAAATAATACACATTAATGCCAAAAAAGTAAAGTGCCAAAAGGCATTCAACAATGGAGTAGCGGACGTTTGACTTATACTAGAGCAGATTGCAGGTAATTCCGTATGGCACGCCTCGTCAATCGGGACAGCTCGGACAATCGCCATACCGAGATGGTGTGGTGTAGCCCACAGTCCGATGCGTTCAGATTGACGCCTCGTCTGTCTTCTGCTGACTATTGCCTGCTTTATTGAAATGATCACGCAGATGGTGGATTCTTTCTATGACGTAACCATTAAATCTTTTACAAAAACCGAGCTTTCCGAACGCAAATAACGCCAACTAACATGCTAGATAAACCTGCAGGATAGTACAACAAACAAACAGCATACCATAACAAACACACAGCATATCATCATATACACAAGACATATCACCATATGCACACAGCATACCATCATATACACACAATATATCATCAAATACACACAGCATATCATCATATACACACAGCATATCAGCATATACACACAAGGCATATCATCATATACACACAGCATATCATCATTTACAGACAGCATACCATCATATACACACAGCATATCAGCATATACACACAGCATATCATCATATACACAAAACATGACATCATATACACCCATCATATCATCACATAAACACAGCATATCATCATATACACACAGCATATCATCATATACACACAGCATATCATCACTAACACACAGCATACCATCACAAACACACATCATACCATCACAAACACCATCATACGAAAACAAACACATAGCATACCATCAAAAACACACAGCATACGAAAACAAACACATAGCATACCATCACAAACACACAGCATACGAAAACAAACACACCCTATACTATGGCAAGCACACAGCATACCATTATAAGCACATATCATATGATTTAAACCAACATCATTTCGATGAAACAGCCTATGTATCAATACCCAAAAGAAGACGGACGAGGCGTTCCATATTTACGGTATGAACCTGTATTTTCTCGCATTAAATTATGTAGAGGTTGCCAATTTATCGTCGAAATAAATGGATTAAATAACAATTTATCTAGTGATAACTGCTGTGCTGAGTGTGAGGTTTGGCCTTCAACCAAGTACTTTATATTATACAAACGCGAAAATTGAAGTGAATGATGCATTTAAAGCGATCTCTTCAAACAATTTCCGGTTGCAAATAAGTGAATGTCACTCTAAAAGCACATAACACTGGGGGCTGACGAGGTCAAAGCGTAGTCCGTTTCGATACGACGTCGGGTATATGTTTTACTACGAAAACATTGTGTAAATACACTATTTAATCAGGCGAGTTTCATTTTTTGTTGGTGTTTATGGATTAGAGAACGGAAAATCCAGTAATGGTAGGTACTTATTTTCAATAACAAACTAATAACAAGTGCGCGTAGTTGCAACTTTTAAGTTTATTTTGAGCTAAAATCGAAATATTTTGATTTGAAGCAATGCATAAGGTGGTTAATCTGTTAAAATAGCCAATTACGGTTATTTAAATGAAATAAAACTACATGTTACTTTGATTCAGTGTACATTACACATTTTAAAGGGGCCTTTTCACAGATTTTGGCATATTTTGAAGTTTGTCATTAAATGCTTTATATTGATAAATGTAAACATTGGATCTTAAAAGCTCCAGTAAAAAAATCAAGAATAAAATTTAAAAAGGAAAAAAGTAGCCGATACCAAGGCTCGATCCAGTGACCCCCGGAGTCCGTGACCCCCGGAGTCCTGGGGTTAGTCTGAAGTAAAAACGTTTTAGCCCTCTTGACTATTCCGCCGTGTATACGCTGTTTAAGTATTTTATATCTTATATAAGCATTCTTCGTAGTTTCGTAAATTTAAACGACAACAACAGAACTCTCCAAATTATTCAATCGTTTCGCGTTGCAACGCTTTATAATTTTTATGTTTTCAAATCGTCAAAATATACATATAATGGCTATATTGGACTATGGTAAATGTTCAGTAATACTGTTTCCTCACAAATATCATAACTAAAACAAAAATTTGCGAATATGAAACAACTTTTTTCAATTTTGTCAATTAACCAAACCGTGAAAAGATCCCTTTAAAGTACAAAACATGTTACGAACATGTATTTTAATTATTTAAATGATTAGTTTCGAAGGAAATTACAACTCGCTTTATGTATAGGTTTCGCACAGGGTATGTATTGCTTGTGCTATGAAGTACAAATATAATGTATAGGTTGCTCAACGAAGTTTCTGTATCCATTTCAGGACAAATCACATGCAGTTTGCAGATACTGCAGACTGCCATTTACCAGGGCAAAAGATGCCGTGCTTCACTGTGCGCATGAACATCCAAACGATAAGATTGAACCCGGTGAAAGCCGACAGAGTCCCGGCAGAGCCCCGGCATACTGTCACTACGCCGGCACTCACCGGGGCTATACCGGCATCAAATGTTTAATACCTCTGGGATGAACCAGGAGTTACCGGGAAGGACCGGCAATGACCGGCTTGGCACAGGAAACAACCGGGACTGCAGTACCGGGTGGAGCAAAGGTGCCGTCCTGGTTGTTCCCGGTACAGTCCCGGTTATTCCCGGTGCCACGCCGGTCGTTGCCGGTCCTACCCGGTGACTCCCGGTTCATCCCGGTGGTATTAAACATTTTTATACTTTCCCGGTGGAGCCCTGGTTGTCCCCGGTCGTCCACGGTTCATCCCGGTGGAGCACCGGTTCATCCCGGTAGGGCCCCGGTTCATCCCGGTAGATGCCTGATCACGCACTGGGGCTTCGCCGGCATCATAGTGAGACTGGGCCTTAACCGCATTGTAACGCGAGGTAAATTTACCGGCCGTCAAATACGCAGTAAACAATAACATGGGACAGAAACGCACTGCCACACCTTTACAACAATATATTGGTTATGCAATTGTGGATTTGTGCCATTGGGGTCCTACTTTCCACACCTTACAGCTGTTACAGGTGTGGATTTTACAGGTAAAATCATGAATACGAACATGAAATTCATCTCAAAATTAGTTGACGATAACCGATTTTCAAGAAAATCGCTTTGATAAATATAATGTAATCAAAGTACTGACAGTACTGGTGTGATGATGCTTTTGAAGAGGATGGATATAAAAGCATAAATTTAAGTTTATCTATATCACCCGATTTGTGTATGTGGGTACGAGCATTTTGGGTACGAAAAAAAATTGGGTACGAACATTTTGGGTACGATAAAAAATTGGGTACGAAAAAAATTTGGGAACGAAACATTTTTGGTACGAAATAAAAATTTGGGGGTACGGGCAAGTAGAACCCGTGGGGAACTTAACCCATTCAGCGAAACTGGGAGGCGGGTTACATTCTCGATCAAATCTAACAAGAAATATCTTTAAAAAGATAATCGGCGTGTATTTTTCTGTACCACTTTTCGTAAACACTTTCTATAACAATAAAATGTTTGTGGGTTATTAAAATTACGTTTCAGCAGATATATACAAAACATGACATGATCGTTTATAACACATGTACATCATACCTTACCTTTATTTCATTGTTTACGTTCTTAATTTAATAATGTTATATGTACGAACGTGATTTTTCATGCCCATGGACATATGCTTTTTTACTGTTGAATATTGTTTGTTCATTTAAGTTGAATACGCAGAGGCATGTTTGTTCATTAAGTATGGCAATAATTTCATGATGATTCTCGAAAGAAGGTATGAGCACATAGCCGGACCAGGTGAGCTCAATCGTAAGAGCACTTGCATACCCGAGTTCGCCCAGGAACATATGGATAAGTTAACTAACCAAAGCGATATGACATTATACATGTATATGCTGAAATCTAACAAACGAACGAATTATCAAACATGGTATGTACACTTAGGTGGTTGTGTAATTTCTGTTAGAATATCGTATTAAAGGTAAATTTAAAATGATTGTGCCCGCACGTGAGTTTGTTTCCTTTTTAAGTCTATACGCGCCTAGGCTGCACCCAGTGTGTGTATTTGTGTATTTCCAAGGTTATGAGTTACCTCCGCGCCTAAGGCTGCATAATGTTGGGACCCGGAGTATGTCCAGCACTCCTACCTAATAAGCTTAGGCTGACGACAGTTGGGACGAATTTCGAATGATAGCTGTAATTTCCAGCTATTTATTTTTTTTACTGAAATACTTTTTAATTTTTGATATGGTCTTGTGCTGCGGGGGATAGGATTATCCGGAGAAAACCCCTCCTGTCCGGTATGGTGACCACAAAACAAACACACACAAAAACATTGGGCCGGGAGCGGGAATCGAACCGGTGTCGTAAAAGGCGTACGTGCCGACCACTGCGCTAGCGGGACGAACAACGACTCAAAGCCATGTTGTTTTATCTATATATATCATGGCAGTGCAGCGTTTACAATTTTCAGTTTCCAAATTTTTCGTATTCTTTTGATTTGTGATCGAGTAAAAAGTTAATTTTACATGTTTTCATTCGCAATTTATTTAAAAAATCGAGAACAAATATCAAACACAATAGAGAAAATATATAGTTGTTTCATTGGTCCATAAAGATAAAATGGATGTAAAATAACTAATTTAAAATTAACATTTTCATACACTTATTGAATCTGTTTCCCCAGAATATGCTGTTCTATTAATATTTACCTTTATCAATTATAATCAGCGAGGTATGCCGATTAGAAAAATCGAGCTATCTCAATCGGACTGGCTCGGTCTTTTACAAAGGTCGCAATTGTGAAGAATTTTTTCATGGTATGATAACTTAGACGAGCTGCTTCGCAGCATCGTCAAAAATTAAAATCCGTATGAGATAAATAATGATCGAAGTAGGGATTTACTTTGACATAAGCAGAGTTTCGAGATAAGCCAGTTTGGGATAACGAAAATCGAATGTTATTTGATAAAGAGTACCGTATGCTGAAAACCTATCGTCGGTCTCTTTCAAAATGAACGTATAAGGGATTGTCACGAGGTGAAGATGCGTCATTTTTATTGAGACCGACGACATTAGGTTCTCGGCTCTCAACTGTCATCTTATATATGGATTTTCGATTTTAATCGTTTCCTTTGGCCTAGTCGTGACTTTATTTATATCATAATAATGTGCATTACCATGTCGACTGTGCGCTTCGGATCATGGTGTACCGTTGTTACTACCTCTTCCTCAAAGGAAACATCCAGCCACTCCATGACTCTGTATTAAAAAAAATCTCTTTATTTTGCCTTCGAGAGATAACCAATACGTCTTCTGTGAGAAACGCATACACGCTAAGTCGTTGTCGTAGCGAGGAATGTATACGTATACTGTCACAGACATGATCATGCTTAATAATAATATTTAGCCTTCATTTCTGATAACTGAGTCACCCTACACATTTCTAAACACACCGGTGGCTTAGCGATACCTAGATCAATATGGAAATTGTAAAATTGTGTCAATTAAACACAGTTGTAAACCTTAATTGCATTTTTTAAAGTGAAACTTAACTTCGGTTTGATAAATCAGCGGTATATTTCATGTTTAACCGCATAAACAAGACACATCTTGGATTATAATTTGATGTAACAGACCTATGAAACGTCACTGTTCTTAAATTCAGAGTTTTGTTATTAGAAAAGCATAATCTTGCATGTTTTAAACACAATTTTCAACTAATTCGTGCTCGATGTCATGTGTATTTAAACAATGTTTTCGTAGCAAAACATATACCCGACGTCGTAGCGAAACGGACTACGCTTTGACCTCGTCAGTCCCTAGTGCCTAATGCATGTTTAATTCATGCGCTCATATTTTTCCATTCGTTTGGGAAAGGTTTTTAAGAAGTGCGGCGGTATTAGCAATCTATGTTACACACGCTTGAAAACGATTGAATCAGTTCCGATGAATAATTTAGTATATATTTATTGATTATCAATCTAAAGTCGTCAGTAGCGTCATTTTTATAAAACCTAAACGCCACGACCAATTATTGTTAGTCATACTCAAGTTAGGGAGAAATAAGGCGAAATGGATGTTGTTAAAGCAATATTGCATTTTATCGCCATTTATTATGTAAGTCTTTGTGTATTCAACAACGCGCTGGTTTTCGCAGAGAGTTCCATGTTCCGTTCGTGCAAAAGCGAACAGGTCTCCATTATACGGGAGATGTTCAGGGGCACATACGAAGATTGTCTGGACGAGTGTCGACGTAGACAAAGCTGTACGGCCATGAGATACCATAAGCAGACAAGATATTGCTCCTTGCTTGACGGTCAGACGGATTTTCAATCACTGGATACATCTGGTCCAATTTGCGTGTATTCTGTGGTATCTAATGACGACAGTGACCAGCGCGGATCTTGCGCGAACAAGAAATGTGGGATACATGAAACCTGCGCCAATCCAAAGTACCAGAAGTCAGATGAGCCGTGCATCATTACGGAGTGTCCAGGGCCGCCTGCTATAGAGAATGCCCTGCTTCTATCCAATACTCGCGCCGTCGGAACCCGAAACCGATATAAATGCATGAACGGCTTCATGGGCAACGGAAGTCCGGCAATAGATTGTCTTACAAACGGCAGTTGGTCGTTTACAGACTTCCAGTGTCAGAAGATGTGCCAGCCACCTAAGGCGTCATACAGGACAGATGATCTGGCAAAAGATTGCAGTCAAAACGACAGAATGGCTTATTTCAGATGCAAGCCCGATTACAGGAGCCACACAATAACGTTCCAATAGACGTGTAGCTCGTCCGGCAGTCTGGTACATTTGCCGTTCGGCCATTTACCATGCTATGGGGATGGACAAGTGTATTTTGAACAGAATACTACAAAAGTCTTGTATCGTCCATATGCAACAAGAAATATGACTTCGGCCACAGGCAAGTTAACTATGAAAATAGTATCCACGCACTGAAATTGTTGTTGTGTATAGTTCTTTCTTCTATATAGACATAGACTTCTGCCTTTGCTATATACAAAAACAGCTCACATCTTTTGGAGTACAAACCGTGCAAGTTTTACCTCTTCAAAATCACACATGATTTCAACTATAATTATCTTAACGAAACGCTAGATGAGATTAATTATCAGTTAAAATTTGAACGTCGGAGTAGAGCATTTTATGATTTGCATTAATTTTTATAAAAGTAACATAATTCAAAATATTTTTATTCCTTAAAGTGTACGATTTTTTTATATAACGGTTATTAAAGAACATCTATGAGTCCAAATGAAGAGCCAACATAATGCGGTCCTTGAATATTTGAAATGTAAATTACCCGTATACACCATTATATTGACAAAAATAAATAACATGTTCATTTTTTTAAATGCATTACTGAAAATTTTGTGATTATTTCTTTTTAAATATTTTGGGACCAGTCGCCCAATGACTTGCAATATGTCGAAAATAAATTAAGTAAACTTCAGTTTTACAGTCTACCAACAAAGCACCACACAATCACCATTCTGAGATGCGATGGTGAGAAAACACGGAACATGCATATCTATTGATATTTATTGAAACCCAGACACTCACAATATGTTTATCTATAATATATTTTAGAAGCGAATGCAACATGTCAATAACAGTCCGGTTACCTCCACACAGTATGGATGGATGTTTTTCAAAAAGCTGAGAAGAAGTTTTCATTCGATGCGATTCTTATCGGTCTAACTAAGACCGGCATGAAGAATTACAACCTTCTAAAAATTGCTTTGAAATAATCCATGGCAATGGAAGTCAAATAGACAGATTAAAATCCATGTCCTACGACGGACAAGTACATGAAATACAGCAGAACAAAAACACATATGTTGACACTGATGGTTGTAAAACGGCAAGATTCTGGAAATCTGGGGAACCGAACGGAGGAGATGCAGAGAATTGTATTTTCCGCATGAAGAAAGATGGGTACCAAATGTATGATGTGCCGTGCGATAGGCTGTGGCAAAACGTTACCATTTGCTTCGTGTGCCGGTTTAAGTTAGAATATGTCTAAAAATGTGAAAATCTAAACCAATGCCTAACTTAGATGTTATTTCCACCGATATCAAAATTGCCTTTTCCCCGCCGCATTCAACGTGCTTTCCATTAAAAAGTAGACCAATTAATCATAATGCTAATTACAATCATGCTCCAAAGACCTAAATTAATGTCGTATTAAGTACATCATTGTTCTAAGGTTGTTGATTCGATAAAATAATACGTTCGAAATCATTATTGATAGATTAACATTTCATATAAAGAAGTGAAACAAGTCATTTTCGTGGCTGTTAATTCTCAACAAACTTTCAAAGATAACACTTTAGGTACTGTAATGATTGTAACGAAGTTTTAGCTCTCAATTTTGTTACGTGCTACGTTTTACGAGAACTTTTTACATGTATCGTGCTAAGATATGAAGTGATATAAAATGGTATTGTATAATATCATATGGTTTTGTATGATACGGTAAGCCATGGATGTAAAGGAAAGCATAGGCACGATAATATATGTATATACAAAAAGAGCACACATTAATATTTGAATATTATTTTTATCGTAAACATGATCATGTAAACATATAAAAAACACACGATCTTACTATTATATTTGATCTGTACAAAAGGGGAACTATTGCTTTTACATACAGACAAACGCGATAAATTATTAAAACAAAATGATTATACAACCGGACCCTACATGCGTTTAATTTAAGAATGATGAAAACATTGCTTAAATAGGTGCAAAATAACCAGTCACATGAAATCAATACGAAGTTCTGGAGCTTTGCGTGAAAATATACTGACTGGGGAAGACAGAACACAAAAAGAACAGGACATGTTAGTATTATGGTTTTTTTTAATTATTCTATTTCACATCCCAACATTCAATAAAAAAAACATCTGAACATCTTTGCAAAATGAATCTTGAGTAGGTACCTTTTCATCGGAGGGTATAAGGGTATTATTTTGAATTTCACATTAAATGCTATTTTCAGAAAATGTAATACCACAGCCCAAAAGTTTGTTTGTTTTCCTACGCATGTGAATAGCTAACTGTTAAGCATGGTTTGCTTTCATTTATGTATAACATGTTAACATGGAGGTAAATATATATTAATTATATATTATTCCAAATAAAAGTCTTAACAAAATGATTATTTAACATGTTAATGTAGTACTTCACAGCAATACAATATTATTACATATATATGAACATGCATAACAATAATATTTCTGTTGACATGTGAATACATTTTATTTAGCATGTAATTAATTGGTATAGTTTTTCTTATCTAAAGGATAAAATTCACTAACATTTATGAATACATTCTTCATAACAGGTTTTGTAAATTTAATTTTATTTAAATTGTCAACAAGTACCTTTCAATAACTTACTTTTTTAATTATTACATCATAACATGCAAAGCTACGATCCAATACTCTCGCTGTCGGTGCCCGAAACCGATATAAATGCATGAACGAATTCATGGGTAACGGAAGTCCGGCAATAGATTGTCTCACAAACGGCAGTTGGTCGTTTACAGACTTCCCGTGTCAGACGATACGACAGCCACCTAAGGCGTCATACAGTACAACTGATCTGGTAAACGATTGGATGAAAATCGACAGGGTTGCTAATTTCAGATGCATTTCATATAAAGAAGTGAAACAAGTCATTTTCGTGGCTGTTAATTCTCAACAAACTTTCAAAGATAACACTTTAGGTACTGTAATGATTGTAACGAAGTTTTAGCTCTCAATTTTGTTACGTGCTACGTTTTACGAGAACTTTTTACATGTATCGTGCTAAGATATGAAGTGATATAAAATGGTATTGTATAATATCATATGGTTTTGTATGATACGGTAAGCCATGGATGTAAAGGAAAGCATAGGCACGATAATATATGTATATACAAAAAGAGCACACATTAATATTTGAATATTATTTTTATCGTAAACATGATCATGTAAACATATAAAAAACACACGATCTTACTATTATATTTGATCTGTACAAAAGGGGAACTATTGCTTTTACATACAGACAAACGCGATAAATTATTAAAACAAAATGATTATACAACCGGACCCTACATGCGTTTAATTTAAGAATGATGAAAACATTGCTTAAATAGGTGCAAAATAACCAGTCACATGAAATCAATACGAAGTTCTGGAGCTTTGCGTGAAAATATACTGACTGGGGAAGACAGAACACAAAAAGAACAGGACATGTTAGTATTATGTTTTTTTTTAATTATTCTATTTCACATCCCAACATTCAATAAAAAAACATCTGAACATCTTTGCAAAATGAATCTTGAGTAGGTACCTTTTCATCGGAGGGTATAAGGGTATTATTTTGAATTTCACATTAAATGCTATTTTCAAAAAATGTAATACCACAGCCCAAAAGTTTGTTTGTTTTCCTACGCATGTGAATAGCTAACTGTTAAGCATGGTTTGCTTTCATTTATGTATAACATGTTAACATGGAGGTAAATATATATTAATTATATATTATTCCAAATAAAAGTCTTAACAAAATGATTATTTAACATGTTAATGTAGTACTTCACAGCAATACAATATTATTACATATATATGAACATGCATAACAATAATATTTCTGTTGACATATGAATACATTTTATTTAGCATGTAATTAACTGGTATAGTTTTTCTTATCTAAAGGATAAAATTCACTAACATTTATGAATACATTCTTCATAACAGGTTTTGTAAATTTAATTTTATTTAAATTGTCAACAAGTACCTTTCAATAACTTACTTTTTAAATTATTACATCATTACATGCAAAGCTACGATCCAATACTCTCGCAGTCGGTGCCCGAAACCGATATAAATGCATGAACGGGTTCATGGATAACGGAAGTCCGGCAATAGATTGTCTCACAAACGGCAGTTGGTCGTTTACAGGACATGTTAGTATTATGTTTTTTTTAATTATTCTATTTCACATCCCAACATTCAATAAAAAAAACATCTGAACATCTTTGCAAAATGAATCTTGAGTAGGTACCTTTTCATCGGAGGGTATAAGGGTATTATTTTGAATTTCACATTAAATGCTATTTTCAAAAAATGTAATACCACAGCCCAAAAGTTTGTTTGTTTTCCTACGCATGTGAATAACTAACTGTTAAGCATGGTTTGCTTTCATTTATGTATAACATGTTAACATGGAGGTAAATATATATTAATTATATATTATTCCAAATAAAAGTCTTAACAAAATGATTATTTAACATGTTAATGTAGTACTTCACAGCAATACAATATTATTACATATATATGAACATGCATAACAATAATATTTCTGTTGACATGTGAATACATTTTATTTAGCATGTAATTAATTGGTATAGTTTTTCTTATCTAAAGGATAAAATTCACTAACATTTATGAATACATTCTTCATAACAGGTTTTGTAAATTTAATTTTATTTAAATTGTCAACAAGTACCTTTCAATAACTTACTTTTTTAATTATTACATCATAACATGCAAAGCTACGATCCAATACTCTCGCTGTCGGTGCCCGAAACCGATATAAATGCATGAACGAATTCATGGGTAACGGAAGTCCGGCAATAGATTGTCTCACAAACGGCAGTTGGTCGTTTACAGACTTCCCGTGTCAGACGATACGACAGCCACCTAAGGCGTCATACAGTACAACTGATCTGGTAAACGATTGGATGAAAATCGACAGGGTTGCTAATTTCAGATGCAAGCCCAATTACAGGAGCCACATAATAACGTTCCAATTGAAGTGTAACTCGTCCGGCAGCTGGGTACACTTGCAGTTCGGTCATTTACCATGCTACGGGGAAGGACAAGAGTATTTTGAACAGAATACTACAAAAGTCTTGTATCGTCCATATGCAACAAGAAATATGACTTCTGCCACAGGCAAGTTAACTATGAAAATAGTATCCACGCACTGAAATTGTTGTTGTGTATACTTCTTTCTTTTATATAGACATAGACTTCTGCCTTTGCTATATACAAAAACAGCACACATCTTTTGGAGTACAAACCGTGCAAGTTTTACCTCTTCAAAATCACACATTATTTCACCCATAATTATCTAAACGAAACGCAAAATGAAATTAATTATCACTTAAAATGTGAACGTCGGAGTAGAGCATTTTATGGTTTGCATTAAATATATGAAAGTAACATACTGTAATTCAAAATATTTTTATTCCTTAAAGTGTACGATTTTTTATATAACGTTATTAAAGAACATCTATGAGTCCAAATGAAGCGCCAACATAATGCGGTCCTTGAATATTTGAAATGTAAATTACCCGTATACACCATTAAATTGACAAAAATAAATAACATTTTCATTCTTTTAAATGAATTGCTGAACATTTTGTCCATATACAAACATCCCAATTAACGTGTAACAAGTCCGGTAATTGGGTAATTGAATCCTACGGTCATCTACCGTGCTATGGTGACTGCGAGAGCACGTGATTATATATCCTTAGCACGAAATAGTTATTCTAGATAGTGCGCGCGATAGCTATTGTGAATGCACGCGATAGCTTTTAAGTACACGCGCGATAGCTGTGACGTGCGAACACGATAGCTATAACGTGCACACGCGATTGTAATGACGTGCTCACGCTATGACGTAAGTACGTACCGGTAATAGTTATCGCATGTGCACGTAATAGAAACCTCTACATAAAATATAAGTATGCAACATTTATGCCATCGTATGTGATGCTAAACAAAAATATAAATGAGAAAATTAATACGTATGCCATTATCACGAGTACACGAAGATAAAAATAAATTTCAGCATACAAACATTTCTCTTTTTTATCTTAGGAGCGAAAGAAATGTGTCGAAAACAAGCCGGTTCAATTGGCTGGTTATCGTAAGAAGTGGCAAAACAACTCTCCTTCGATTCTTATTAACCGAACCAAAACCGCAATGAAAACCTACAACCTGGTCGTTCATGTAGGTTTCTCTGCTCTGATTGGTGCATGATTGAGTGAATTCTTGGACTCAGAGCCTGTTTATTTACCTTGGAATTTTCGAAGATATCACTTCTTCTTCATCAGCTGATCACTGGTTCACTGACGTCACATTCACGTGATACGATGAGACTGTCATACACCCGGGGCAGCTCGAGTCCCTCGTTCCTGTTAAGTGATGTGTATGACAGTCTCCTCGTATCACGTGACCCTTTATTATTATTATTATTATAACCCTAAAGGGAGGCAAACAACAGGTCGGGCTACCGTAACCTCGTGAAGAGGCCAGTAGGACCTGTAAATAAACTCTGAAACACACACAAGGGAGGCAAACAATGATCGCATATTTCGTCCTTCCGTCTGTCCTTTCGTCCATCAGTCTGTCTCGCTTCTTCGAAGTAGAAATCCCATTAACACATACATAAATAATAAAAAGAATGATGTTATTGTTACCAGAGTAAGAGTATACTCAACATTTAATATCAAAGCGATGAAGGCACTGAAGTTGTTCGCTATTGCATAATTTAAGACGCAAATCATTTTTCAAAATTAATCGCAAGTTTGAAATGAACACACGCCATTCACATTTATGAAGAGTGTGTCATAACGCACGGGTCGAGCGTTGTGTGCACTTTTTATCATCCTATTTATTTCATAGAGATAACTTAGACAAAATAAAAACAACATGGCCTTTTTTGGACGTTCTGAAAGCATAGAAAGTATGATGAAAATGGCAGTGAAAACTGAATATAAAGCAAATTTGCATTTACCATCATATTAAATGAATATTGTTGGAATATCGAATACCTATCTCACTAAGAATATAATTTCATGATGAAAATTCACTTTACAAAACTTTTGATTTTTGACACCATATAAAAATTCAAAATATACAAGAAGATTATTGATGAAAATAAATAAATAATAAATCTGCGAGCAATACTTTATATTCACGAATTAGGTAGTCATTAAGACAGCCCTGTTGACCCGTACATTGTTGTTTATGCATTACTTGTAACCCTAGCAGTTCACACGGCAGCAACTTTTACCTAAACATAGGTATAGAGCACTCATGCCCTTTTTCGGCATAGCTGTTTTACTCAGCTTTTCATCTTAATGACTTTTACATAACGCCAGCAGACACGCATGAATATTTTCGAATATTTCATAGGCTGATTCGAGATAAAACCGCTAAACTTTGGCTACATCACTGTGTCTGTGCTCAGCGCAAAGGATGTAGCACTGTTCAGTGTAAGGAATTCCGGACTACTCTCTGAATGTTCAAACGACACAAATTGTGGCCCAGTTAAAATTACGCATTAAAATCTATTTCGCAGAATTTCAGTTTTGCCGTACACCTTCAGCACGTCTGGAAATCGTTCTTGAACGCCTGGATAGGCTGCCCTTATTTACAAGTTTGCTATTTTGAATTCAATTTTGTATCCAAAAGCATTGTGCTAAAATGTGCCATTTATAATTCGCAATGAGATTTTTAATGACCCTTGTCATGCGAAAGTGGGACTTATTCCATATGCGCCCATCATATATATATATATAGCCCACTCAGCCTGCTCATCTCTCAGTCTGGTCAGGAGATACATAATGAGACCATAACATATTGAGTGATTTTATAGCGAACAGCATAGCCTCTAACCAGACTGCGCAAATGCAAATGTTGAGTTTAAGAAACGCTGGTCGATACGCATAAGACCCATTTTCGCATGACGCGGCTATGAAAGTGTGATTTAAATGTGCCGAAAGAAAACTGCGTTTAAATCAAACATTAACATACGATATATTTCGATAATGAAGAAATATACTCATAATAAGGCATGTGAAGACACATATGATGTGCACTCCCGTAGAATATTTTTTATCTTCTTACACTAATGTGTGGTTTGACACTGACAACACACATTTCATGCGGTGAATATGCAAATTATAAGTGAAAAAAACCACAATAGTTAAACTTTTGTTTTCATTTTATTTATTTATTTAGAAAAGTAAAGTGCAATCTTTATTTCAAAGTCAGCATTTTACATATTAAAAAGATATTTCTTGTTCTATTTAGTCGTTTTCCGTTTTAGTGATTATAAAGCATTTTTGAGGTTGTCTGTAGTAATTGGTGAACTCATGTCCAACATTTTATAAATTGAGAACTGTAAATATAAACACACTTAACTGTCTACTATTGCGTTGTTAGCACACGTAAATATAAAAGATCGCCGCTATCTGTTGAGAACATACGCGAGCCACTGTCTTTAAATGGGGATCATGTGTTGCAAGGAATTTTAAAATTGCAGGATTAATGACAAAGTTACTGTGTGGACTATCTGTTTGATAGCCCAATTCAGCATTTGACCTTTTAGAGTGACCTTGACATTTGATGAAGGGAGTCTTGTGTTACCGTCGTCTTATGATAATGGAAATTTGCGGATAGATATTTTAAAATTGCACAAAGAATGTTAAAGTTCAAGTCCAAACAAGCTCGGACGCAAACACGTACTCGGCCATTGTGACTGCTATATATCGAACTTTGCACAAAAGTGAACTACAAAAAGGAAAGGTGATGTTATTGATATAAATATAAGTTTGTTATGGAAGGAAAATAATAACTTATATTGTGTATGTGTGTCTGAAGACTGCTAGAGTATCAAAAATGTATCTGCCAAAGTTCACCAATTGAACGATACATATTGTTTACAACAAATAACCTTCACAAATAACCTTGTAAAGAAACATACAAAATACTCATTTTTATTTTCACTGCATATCAATGCTAAAATAACATATAGTAATTGACACTGAAAGTAAAATGTATCACACTCATTGAACTCTAAAACATATTTATAACAACGATGCTTTCTTCAAAACAAACTAATGATTGAAATATTCCACCCAACAAGCAAAAAAAATAAAAAATGAAAATGCCAAAATTGGATTGCAGTGATTTTAAACTTGCTTTACATTTGTCGTCAGTTGTGAATAATGACAGTTAGGTTCAGTAATGGGACTAAAAGTCCAATTACAATTTAATTACAAAAGTTTTTTTTTCTGCACCTATTACGGTTAATTCCAATGCCGATTGTATTAAAAGGGCTTTTTCAATAACTTTTTTTCTATTGGTTTCTTGGAATGTTCATACTGCAATCTGTTTCAGTAACATTTAATTAGGTAAAACATTCTTTTGTGGATATCTTTTCACTTTATTTATAACATAACAAACATATTGCCTAGGTACAAAAAAAAATAAAGTGACAGTTAGATTAATGTGTTGACAAAATCTGAACTCTGCAGTAAAAATGCAGCATTACTAACCTTCTTATTTTCAGTGGTGGGGATAGTATGGAAAGCATCACCTTTGGCACTATTGTTATATTATATATATAACAGAATTGTTATATTTTTTTCTGCCCGAACTGTTGCATAGTAGAGATCGTCTATTCAGGCATTCATATAGGCAGTAAAAAAAAGAAGACAAAAATAATAATATAAATAAAATGATTCCTCCACCTAATCGTTGACCAGCACAGATCATATATTCAGGCATTCATATTTGAAGAAACATTAGATAAATAATAATATAAATAATAATAAAAAGTATTTATTTGTTCCATTCCTTTTTTGTCACCAAAATTTTTCAAGAAACATTTTAGACAAATATTTCAAACTGTCAACTATGTCCTATTGAACCATCAGATGAACAATTGTAACAGCAGATTAAATAAACTAAATACAGCAGTGTTCATTTACGTGGAAGTTTTCCCTGCAGAATGTGGTAGATATCATCCAAGCTTTCTTTAAGACACTGTACAAACTCGTGAACATTGGTTGCTGGTGGGTAGTTGGTGACGTTGAAGCCTATTCTCTCATTTTCAACAGCATAACCTGCATGTAGATGGGTAAAAATAAACAAGTATAATGCACATATGAATTAAAATTGACAATTAATGGTACAACTTAATTTACGTTAATACTATATGCTTGGCAGAAACATTCCAGCAAATACGCAAAAATGCTTTTAATAGTTAAATTAAAAAATCTGTTCTTCAATCTCTTAAACCTGACCTTGACCTTGAGCTGTGGATACAAATAGTGATCATTAATGGTAATTTATTTAAGGTTGCACTATTTATGATGTATAGCATGCAAAAACATACACAAATCTGATATATAAGAATGCAAGCTAAACAAAAAGTGCCATTTCATTATTCAAACTTGTAAACATTGTAAATCCATTAAGGATATGCAAGCTGCTGTTTGTTCAGAAAGGACATGCATAACTAAAACGATTCTTCTTAACTTTTAACATAACTTAATTACAAATGATTGCAAAACTAACAAGGCTATTGTCAAGCAATATGGTCCCCTACCGGCTTCACCATTGTCAGAAATTCCACCATTTTCAGAATATTTTTTTTTGGTTGCCATAGCAACCACAATTTTTGACGTAGGAACAAAATGAAATGACGTGCTTAATGTCCATATTGCCATCTATCCATGTTGCAAGTTTCATGTAAAAATTTTAAGAACTTTTAAAGTTATCGCAGATTCCAGAAAACCACCATTTCAGCAGTATTTCTAGTCTATGTGTTGCCATAGCAACCAGAATTGTTGACATAGAAACAAAATGAAATGACATGCATAATGTCCATATTGCCATCTATCCATGTTTCAAGTTTCATGAAAAAATATTAAGAACTTTTGAAGTTATCGCAGGATCCAGAAAAGTGTGACAGACAGACTCACAGGCAGACAGACAGACTCATAGAGCGCAAACCATAAGTCCCCTCTGGTGAAACCGGCAGGGGACAATAAAATCAACAAAGTAATATACCTAATGCTATCAGCATTGCATGAAACTGACACCAATTATAAGACCCGAGCGAGATGCAGCCCTACCAATGCCATATCCATTCAGGGTCACTGCTCCAAATCCCCCAATCACTACGGCAGGGCTGGTCAGGGTGGAGGTGGACAGGATGATGTGGTTGATGCGTGCATATGCTGGGTCCTGGTACAGGCCTGGCAGCTCAACACCTTCCTTCTCTGCATAGTACTTCATTACAAACAGGTGGCGGTCCCAGCCATTGCCTGTATAGCATGGAACAAATAATTTAATATAAAAAAGGATCAGCAAATTTAATATTTTGACATGAGTACTATGTCCACAAGTGAAAATATATATACACCATAGTTTTAGCTCACTTGAGAACAAAATGCACATGGTGAGCCTTTGTGATCACTTTTTGTCTGTTGTGCATCATCAACATTTGCCTTCTTAACACTCTAGAGGACACATTTATTGTCCAATCTTCATAAAACTTGGTCAAACGATTTGTCCAAATGATATGTTAGAGGAGTTCAAGAATAGATCCAGTTTATTGAAAAACAAGGCTGCCAGGGGGTGGGGCATTTTTCCTTCTATTGCTGTTGTAAACAAAAACAAGCAAATCCGTTGAATTGATATCCCCCGCCAATATGCTTTTGGACACAAAAGTGTTATATTTGACACAAAAAAAGCATTTTTTTAAGATACAAAGGGCCACAACTCCGTTATTAACAGATGGTGTACAATGCCATTTGGCGTGCATCATCCTCTTACCCATATATATACTCATACCAAGTTTCAATGAAATCGGCTAAAGCACTTCCAAGATATGACTCCGGACACAAAAGTGCCGGACGGACGGACAGACGGAAGGACAATGCCAAAACAATATCCCTCCGCCTATGGCGGGGGATAATTAACACTCTAGCAGTCACATTTATTGTCCAATCTTCATGAAACTTGGTCAGAACATTCGTTCTAATTATATCTTGGATAGGTTAGAAAATGGTTATGGTTTGTAAAAAAAAATATGGCTATCAGAGGGACTGGGCATTTATCTTTGTATGGCTGTAGTAAAACCTTGTGGGCACTCTAGAAGTCATATTTTTAGTCCAATCTTTATGAAACGTAGCCAGAACATTTGTTCTAATGATATCAGGGTCAATGTCAAAAATAGGGCCTATCTGTTGAAAAACATGGCTGCCAGGGGGCTAGGCATTTTTCATTATATGACTATAGTAAAACCTTGTTAACTCTAGTTGATATTCTTGTCAACTTTGAAATTGGTTTTAGAAACATCTCAAAAGTTGCTGAGAGCAATTCAGTTCCCAGAAGTCGGTGAGCGAACATGAGCCTCTGGCCCTCTTGTTTCAATTATATAATTATCTGTTAGCATACGCTTAAAAGTAGAAGTGGGAATGTGGATTACAGCATAAGCCACACTTATAATCTTAATCTACAAACAATCAAAGAAATCAAGTTGTCATGGTAACCATACCCATTGCTGCCTCTTTGGTGAGTTGTGAGTGGTATTTTGAGCACCACTCTAGCTGCTCACGAAGCTTTTCAACTGAATACTGTCCTGAGCGGTCTTCTATCATCTCACATGCTGTCTTCGTGGCTGGAAGAAGGCAGTGGTTCAATGTCATAACAGCAATGCATGTTTAGACTACTGGTTTTCAGAACAATCAGCTGAAGACTTTGTTTTAAGAAGTCTACTTAGTGTTGTTAAATGCATTTTATATTTATACATTGAAACTGTGTAATCTTAACCTAACAATTAATGTGTCAATTTTTACTCTATTTTAGATTTCATCAATTATTATCCTTTTTAAGAGGTACCGTATATAACATGCACATGTGTACGTGTCTTTCCATTGATGTTGAATAAAAACAAAAACAAATGTATAGCTTGATGGTACCTGGTGAGCAGCACAATCCGAACATGTGTCTAATGCCATATGTGGTCTGACCAGGAGCAACACTGTTCGCTTTAAAGTCAGGCTATGGTTTTCTGGTCTCAATAGCAAACAGAATAGCTCCTGCCTGGTCTCAAGCTACACTTGGCATAACACCCATTTTTGCATGAAACAGCTCTGATAATAATGCTTCATTGGCATTATTGGCTCAGGGACTATGGTCAAGTTCCCCAGGTACAGGAAATATGCTTAAATTGGTCTGGCCATACTAAGGGGTACTTTTCTGAAAGTTGACAAATTTACTGTCTCCCTGTCAGACATGTAATATTAATTTTATAATACCGAAAAAACTATTTAAACATGAACAATTTATGCGATCACGAGTGAATGAAAATCAATATTCCACTGAATCCAACACATTTTCTTTTTATTTTATGTTTTTTTTTTACCGTTTTATATTGCAAATGAGCTTAACTGGAGAATTTTGCTGGAATAATGACGTCATTTCGTCAACAAAATGACGTCATTTCACAGTAATGCAGCACCTGATTGCTAATGTAGCAGGCGACGGTATTTTTTGGACAGTATATTTTTTCCCGCTGGGTTTGACAGTATTTCAATGTCTCAATGGCATATTGGAGTTTAGCATGTGAATAAAAATGAGGTATGATAATAATAAATGTGTCACAATGATTAATTTTTGTATTTTATCACAGCCTGGGTAAATATATCTTTGAAAGCTTTTTTACAAAAGGGCAGTCAATTTGTATTATTTACCATTTGTGGCTGGTCTGATGGTTTCCGTTCTACCTTTTCTAAAGGCAGCTGTACTGCAGGATTCGTACGATGCTGCGGTTTTGCCACACTGTTTGAAGTAAGCCAGCTAAAAACACAAACATTCCTGCCATCATCAAATTTTCTAATAATTTTTTAACATATAACAGAGTTTAAAGTTTATAAATTATCTTGATAAAGATAACAGTTATTTTTAAGTGTGCCTACATTCTGTTTCCATTATGAAGCCGGACTTCAACAAAAGATACTTATAAAACATGCGATGCCACAATGTACAGCCAAATAATAACCTTTGAAATGTTTATGAGATTATTTGTTTTTTGGGCACATTTATTTCTTGGACATTAGCCTTCAATATAAAAGGATTTATAGCCTCCGACAGTGATTTCATTATAAAATGCATTTACTGCAGGCAGTTCCATATATACCAAATATTTACTAGTATCAAATGCTGTGACTAATATTTAAAGAATGTTTTTCAAACTCTATTAAAGGGATGGTTTGCATAGTTATTTCTGGCACCATTTCTTAAACTTTCATTTTCCAAGTCCCTATGACCTAACTGTCATCAATTGCCTTTGCCCTGTTAACTATAAATCACTTCAGCTCCAACAGTCCTCCCAAGTACCCACCACACCAACATGCATGATTGTAGACCAAAGTTTCCTCAAGATATTGCAGAGAAATACAATTGTACACAGACTAACCACCCGACATAGCCATAGAGCCATATACCACCTGACAGGTGAAAAGCAATATTCCATGCATGATTATAGACCAAAGTTTCCTCAAGATATTGCAGAGAAATACAATTGTACACAGACTAACCACCCGACATAGCCATAGAGCCATATACCACCTGACAGGTGAAAAGCAATATTCCATGCATGATTATAGACCAAAGTTTCCTCAAGATATTGCAGAGAAATACAATTGTACACAGACTAACCACCCGACATAGCCATAGAGCCATATACCACCTGACAGGTGAAAAGCAATATTCCATGCATGATTATAGACCAAAGTTTCCTCAAGATATTGCAGAGAAATACAATTGTACACAGACTAACCACCCGACATAGCCATAGAGCCATATACCACCTGACAGGTGAAAAGCAATATTCCATGCATGATTATAGACCAAAGTTTCCTCAAGATATTGCAGAGAAATACAATTGTACACAGACTAAACACCCGACATAGCCATAGAGCCATATACCACCTGACAGGTGAAAAGCAATATTCCTGCATTTCAAAAGCTGCTTAGAAGCTTTGCATGCATCCGACACCATGTCAAAGACATGTTGACACAAATAACTTTTCCAAACTCAATCTCAACTTATTGATCTTTGATGATGCCTGTAAAATTTCAGCTGTGTTTTCCATTGGTTCTAATTCTTAAGATCTAGACAATTATGGTGCCAATTGGAAAAAATATGGGATCACAAAAGGTACAGGGTACTGGTAAATAATGGCAAAGTGGAAAGCAAGACTGGTCTTATTTTACTGTTTCTGATAAATTTCAAGATCCAGGAAGTTTCATAGACTAACATTCTTAATTAAGGTTTGAAAGCATAATATATATCCATTTTTTACTGAATGGGGGTTGGGGCAAAAAGGAACAGGACACAGCATCTTCATATTTACTCTTAATCTTTTCCCAGCTTAACCCTTACAGTGCGGGAACCGAATTTTGAAGGCCTTTGCAAACAGTTTGGATCCAGATGAGACGCCACAGAAAGTGGCGTCTCATCAGGATCCAAACTGTTTGCTATTCTGATAATATTCTTTGAAACAAATCAAAGAAAATGCTAATTTTAAAAATTCAGCAGACGACATTTTTAGCAGAAGACAAATTTCCCAGCATGCAAAGGGTTAAGATTATTCATAGCCCTGGGAGCTGACCTGTATAACAAGCTGCAGCATAGCATCAGGACTGAGTTTGTGGTCCTTGAGGAAGGTCTTCGTGAAAGTCTTGTACTCCAGATGGGCCACGTCCAGAGAGGCGCAGGTCTTGGCATAGTCATTCTTCGCCTCCTGAATGTACTCCTTCAGCTTTGGGTCCATGGCAAATTCTGAATAATGTTTGTGTTTGTTACATGAATTTATCTAATAATACATTTGTGAGCTTTAATTGGGTCCATGGCAAATTCTGAATAATGTTTGTGTTTATTATATTAATTAATCCCATAATACATTCTTTATGTATGAAACGAGCAAAATATATTTCTAAAATATTAAAAAGAATATTTAAATATGAATATTTAAGATATAACTGACTTCATGGATTTCTGATGCACCAGTTTGTAATGTATGCATTCCCATACACTGAAAGTGAAAGTAATGACAAAAATAATGAGCCTTGTTTTTCAAAATATTTACTACATAAAAAAAGCTTACAAATTGTCATTTGGGCTTCAAACCTACCTATGCACTGAATAAAGGCAAATGTTTGATAATGACATTTAAGTATTAAAAACCTTTAATTCACAAACAAGGCTGCGTTTACGTTTTACACATTTACTTTGTTTAGACCTCAGTGGCCCGTGGAATACGTCACTTAAACAATAAATACCAACTGAGGACTGAAAGTGTTATACCAAGCTTTTGTACGATCCTCTCAGAGTGGACATTGGCCGGCACTGTGTCAGGGTGAACAAAAGGCTTGGTAGTTGTCTCCTTCCAGACCTCGTTGAAGTAGCGCAGGACAGCCACACCGTCACCCCACGAGTGCTCAAAGTTCACAGCTGTCTTTCCATCTTTAGTGAGAATCAGAGTGAAGCTCTTGTCAAACCACCTAGAATAGCATACAACCATTTAATTCACATTTAATTGAACTGTTTCAATATTAAACAAGAGCTGTCACCATAAGATGACTAATGCCCCCTATAAACACTTGATAGAAGTTATGAGCTTTTTTCGAAACCTAAACGCAGATTTCGAAACCTAAACGCGGACCCTAAGTTCAAGGTCAAGGTCACAGGGGTCAAAATTTGTGTGCATATGGAAAGGTCTTGTCCATATCACATGCATGCCAAATATGAAATTGCTGTCTGAAGGGACATAGAAGTTATGAGCATTTTTTGAAACCTAAACACAAAGTGTGACGGACAGTCCGATCACTATATGCTCACCTTCGGGGGCATAAAAAGATTATTACTTTTTATTGTATAACAAGTTCATGGACAGAAATATACAACCATTGCAAAAAATGGACCCCATGTCTGGAAAGTTTGTTGAAGATTAACAGAAAAATGAATAACTGGAGAGACCTGAAAAAGCAGATTTCGGAAAAAAAGTAAACAAAGGGCAAATTTTGACTGATTGGCACACTTGACCTCCATTTAATGTCAAAACATTTGCAAAAAATATGTGAAAACAATTTTTTTGCAATTTCTTTATAAATCAAGGGGACTTACTCTAAATGGTGCGAAATGGCTGGATATCAAAGTCTGCCACCAATTTATGTCAACAAAAGCATTTCCAGAAAAAAATTATTCAGATTTGATAAAAACTGAAAGATTTTTGTTAAAAAATGAAAGGCAATTACTCTGAAGTCAACAATCTGAATGGAATAGTTATCAGAATTGGCCTCCATTGTATGTCAACAGACATTTCCAGAAAGTTTAGGGAGACTCTTTTTATGTAAAAAACAACATTTCCTGAAAGTTTTGTGAAGATTATATGAAAACTGTACAAATTTGTTTTGTAAAAGCAGAAAGCTGTCCACCCAACCACCAACCCATCCATCCATCCTCCAAGGGCGTTCTCATATGTTCCATCAATAGACTGCGTAGAAACAGAAGACCCACCTTGCACAAGGGACCTAAACTGGGCTTTGCAGATTTGTAATTTACCAATAGGCAAATTTTCTTACCCATGTTTAAAGATTGTGAACTTGAAAATTGGGGAAAATTAGTTGAAATTATCTGAACAAGGGCTGTTTGTAAAACATGCATGCCCCCCATATGGGCTGTCAGTTGTAGTGGCAGCCATTGTGTGAATACGGTTTTTGTCACTGTACCTTGACCTTTGACCTAGTGACCTGAAAATCAATAGGGGTCATCTGCCAGTCATCATCAATGTACCTATGAAGTTTCATGATCCTAGGCCTTATTATTCTCGAGTTATCATCAGGAAACCATTTTACTGTTTTGAGTCACTGTGACCTTGACCTTTGACCTAGTGACCTGAAAATCAATAGGGGCCATCTGCCAGTCATGATTAATGTTCCTATGCAGTTTCATGATCCTAGGAGTAAGCATTCTTGAGTTATCATCCAGAAACCATTTTACTGTTTCGAACACTGTGGCCTTGACCTTTGACCTAGTGACCTGAAAATCAATAGGGGTCATCTGCCAGTCATGATCAATGTACCTTTGAAGTTTCATGATCCTAGGCGTAAGCATTCTTGAGTAATCATCCGGAAACCATTTTATTATGTTGAGTCACTGTGACCTTGACCTTTGACCTAGTGACCTGAAAATCAATAGGGGTCATCTGCCAGTCATGATCAATCTATCTATGAAATTTCATGATCCTAGGCCTAAGCATTTTTGAGTAATCATCCGGAAACCAATTTACTATTTCAAGTCACTGTGGCCTTGACCTTTGACTTAGTGACCTGAAAATCAATAGGGGTCATCTGCTAGTCATGATCAATCTACCTATGAAGTTTCATGATCCTAGGCCTAAGCATTCTTGAGTTATCATCCGGAAACCATTTAACTATTTTGAGTCACTGTGACCTTGACCTTTGACCTAGTGACCTGAAAATCAATAGGGGTCATCTGCCAGTCATGATCAATGTACCTTTGAAGTTTCATGACCCTAGCCCTAAGCGTTCATGAGTTATCATCCGGAAACCATCTGGTGGATGGACGGACCGACCGACAGACCGACGGACGGACATGAGCAAACCAATATACCCCCTCTTCTTCAAAGGGGGCATAAAAATTTGCATTTGAAAAACGCTTTGTAAACCTTAAATTATGAACACCAAATATAATTGAACCTACATTAATTCAATTTTCAGTGTCAATGTTTTAAAACAAAGCAGTTCTTAGTTAAAACAACCTTATTATCTCTTCTCATAATTGACACTTTATTTATAAAGTTTTGAGACTTCTCAAATTCTCAATTCTTAACAAAAAAAGAAAGCCCACAACTACGCAAGTTCTGAATTTCAAAAGTAGTCTCTCAACTTAAGTTAATGACCAATGAAAATGCTTGTAACAGTTGAACTTTAATTTCTATACAGTAATTATGTCAGACAATGACCAAGTCAACTGAGCTTAAGATGTTCATAGTTGCAAGACAAGCTCTGACCTGTTTGTGCCATCCCCATGAAGGAAGTTCCTGCTGACAGCGTTGGGTGTATCAGGCGAGTGATCATCCAGCGCCAGCACAAACAGTGCACTGTCAACTAGCTTCATATAGCCTTCGTTGAACATGCCTTTAGAAAAGAAAGCGGACTCGCTCATGTCACCTGTGAAGTTGTGTACAAAGATCTGATTTGTTTTGACAAATAAAGCATATACTTGCTTATTTATGTTTTGTTGTTTAGTTGTTGAAGTTCATTGCATCATTTAGATGCATACTGTGCATGTAAAAGCTTTCTACATTCATGTAAGTATTAAGTAAAATATCTTATTTAAAAGAATAAAGGCTATTCTGAAAAACACATTTAAAACAAAAATGTGCCTTAAAAAACATTAACATAGAAAAGACTAAGAATTAAACAAGAAAAGACAAGAAACATGGCAACGTCAGGAAACCAGGTTTTTAACGATTTGCTTTAAAATTTTATTTTGAAAAATTGAGCGATCCCACATTGAGTCTGTCTGTGAGATACCTAGACACACACAACATAATTATCAGCGCAATATCTCCATCAATTCAGGCAAAACAATTTGTTTATATTTTTAGTACCCGTGACATTTACCAATCCCAAGCATAGTCTACATGTAAGCTCCCAATGCACAAACTTTCAGCACAATAACTGCTTCCAAACGCATGTAATGGACATGAAACCTTTTTTGTATTAGTGACCTTTACTTTACTGGTCAAACAGTAAATCACAAGGTGGTTCTACATGTAAGTTACATACACGGAATATCCTCATCCAAACTCAAGTTATTTAGCAGAAATCATTTATATATTTTTAGAAAAAGTAGTTTTGATCTTTAACCTAATACAACCGCACTAAACTTGCTTTATTTAAATTAAAATCAAGATAAGTCAATGAAACTTAAGTCACTAAACATAAAAAAAAACTGTTTTTTGTTTGAAGTAACAGTGACCTTGACCTAAATTTCCACAATTGCAAACCAACAAGATAGGTTTGCAAGTAAGCTACCTGCAAACAAAGCTTCAAGGCAATATTTCCATCCAATATCAAGTTATTTATGGGACACACTCTTTGCCTTACTCCATTCTTATAACAAGGATTTAACAACTTAATAAAAACCCGGTTAAATAAAAGAAAAACTGGAAGGCTTATCTTCTGTAAACAAACATTACAATTTATAGGGAATAATACTTCTAATTAAATTTAAGTTCATTTCCAACAAACGTTACTTTTTTCCTTAGAAATTCATTCAGATAATATTTTCTAGTCCTTTAAAAAGGAACAAACTCAACAAATATTTTAAAATATGTTTTAAAAATGTTAGGACTATATTTTTCAATTTCTGAAATAAAATTCTCATAATGGCCTCATTAGAAATGGGTGTTATCAAAATTTCAATTCTCTAACTTTTCCTCCATTTGAGCTGTTTATTATCTGCATTACAAAGTTGAAGATTACCCACATTACAAAACTGTAGATTATCTACATTACAAAGCTGTAGATTACCTACATTACAAAACTGTAGACTATCTAGATTACAAAGCAGTCATTTACCTATATTTCAAAACTGTAGATTATCTACATTACAAAGCTATGCAAAGCATTCCCAAAACTACAAAGCTGTGGATTACCTCCATTAAAAGCTGTGGATTAAATACATTATCAAGCAAAGGATATCATAAATTACAAGAGCTGTCAGAGGACAGCGCGCTCGACAATTCGAGTGCTTGACATTATAACATAAGCCATGATGGGGAAATTGTTCATATTCAATAATTTATTAGACGATCTTTCAAAAATAAAAAAAGGAAAAAAAAAAATATAATTTTTTTTTTTTGGGGGGGGGGGTAGGGGGGGTTGAGAGGGGGGTATAATATGGGGTGTGGTCATTTATTAGACGATCTTTCAAAAATAAAAGAAGAAAAAAAAATAAATAAAAAAAAAATGTGGGGGGTTGAGAGGTGAGAGGGGGTATAATGTGAGGTGTGGTCATTAATAAGATGATGTTTCAAAAATAAAAAAAGGAAAAAAAATTGGGGGGGGGAGGTGTGGAGGGGGGCAGGGATTCTGGGTTGGGGCATGGGGTATTGTTTGGGTGGATTCCATTGTGGCATTCAGGTAAGTGTTGTTTTGTCAAAGTATTAATAAAATCTGATTATAAATAAAGAAGTTATGGCAATTTAAGCAAAATGTTCAATCATCTAAGTATAAAAGGGGCCATAATTCTGTCAAAATGCTTGATACAGTTGTCTGCTCTTGTTTATAGATTGGGGTTATGTTGGTTAACAAGTATGTAAAATATGAAAGCAATATGTCAAGGGACATTGAAAATATTTGGGGTAGTACGCAAACTTTAACATTTGCACGCAAACGCTAACGGGAACGGATATGGGAACGGCATAGGAAATATTTGGGGTAGTACGCAAACTTTAACATAGATTATTGATAAATCTAAGTATAAAAGGGGCAAGAATTATGTAAAAATACTTGAAACAGTGGTCTGCTCTTGTTTATGGGTTGGGGTCATGTTGGTAAACAAGTATGCAAAATATAAAAGCAATATGTCAAAGGACATAGGAAATATTTGGGGTAGTACACAAACTTTAACATAGATTTATAAATCTAAGTATAAAAGGGGCAATAATTCTGTCAAAATGCTTGATACAGTTGTTTGCTCTTGTTTATAGGTTGGGGTCATGATGGCAAACAAGTATGCAAAATATGAAAGCAATATGTCAAGGGACATTGAAAATATTTGGGGTAGTACGCAAACTCTAACGGGAACGGATATGGGAACAGCAACGCCGTCACTGGAGTGAGTAGGATAGCTCAACTATATACATTTCATATATAATAGTCAAGCTAAAAATGATGTTGATTACCTACATTGAAAAGCAGTGTTTCCCTAATCATAAAGAAGGCGATTAACTAAAAACTAAAGCTGCATATAACCTACATTACAAAGCTCTTCATTACCTGCATTGCAGAGCTGAGTACGGATGGTGGCCCACTTATCTCTGTTGAGGGTTGTCAACACTCCCAGAGCGTTGGGGTTTGGAAGGCGAGGGTCGTCCATGATGTACTTGAGGTGAGCCATGATCACATCAGGAGCCACAATGTTACCTGTAGACATATAGAACAATTTGAAAGTAATGCTCAATATGTAGTTCAGATTATTATTTGTTACCATAGTATAACAAGGGCCAATAAACTTATTTTTTGCATTTGATATATCCTCCTGTAATAACAAGCAAATTCGTTGAATTTATATATCCGCCAATATGCTTCTGGACACAAAAGTGTTATATTTGACACTAAAAAAAGCATTTTTTTCAAGATACAAAGGGCCATAACTCTGTTATTATCAGATGGTGTACAATGCCATTTGGCATGAATCATCGTCTTATCCATATATATACTCATACCAAGTTTCAATGAAATCCACCAAAGCACTTCCAAGATATAGCTCCGGACAGACAGACGAAAAGACCAACGGACGGACGGACGTCAAAACAATATCCCTCCTCCTATGGCGGGGGATAATAACTTGATGAAATATGCTTAAGTACCCGGTACTGTAATATGTAGCAGCATATTTGTAATAAACATGATGACAATAAAATATACAAGATACTGTAGTCCCCAAACAAAAGAAACATAGTGAAGTTGTCTTAACATCAAGGAAAACTCAAGTGATATAAAGCAGATTGAGTGTTTCTTATATCCAATATTGTCGTTTGAAACATTTATTGTTAATACAAATTTTCTTAAAATTCATTTTAATTATTAAATACTTACCTGCTATCCCTAGCTATACCTTTCTAGGTGGGTTAGCTTCTCCAGAAATCTGCAAGTGCCGGAATTTGGCCTCCTCTCTTACTGAAAACAGATCAGGTTAAACATAGTACAATGTAACCTAACTGGAAATCAAGAACCGTAACTCATCTTACTTTTCATGCAATTATGAAAATATTAAACCATGAGCGGGGTGGGAGGTGGGACTTACCGATAGCAGGTAAGTATTTAATAATTAAAATGAATTTTATTTTAAGAAAATTTGTTTTAATGTCATAAATACATACCTGCTATCCCTAGCTGATTTTGTAGCTGTGGTTCACGTTATATTTTCCCATCACAGCAAAAACCCATATTCAGGTTTTTCAGCCAGAGATAGTAGAAATGTGTCCTCAGATAATCTTCGTTAGTACAGTATTGTACTTTAGTTTCTGGATAGTGCCAGCACACTTATGCCATGGAAGAAACTACTGTTTGAGCAACCACAAGAGAACCCAACATACATGTATATAAATTGTCTTGTTGACACTCAAGAGAACGAAGATAGAAGGAGGAAAAGGTGGTCGGATTCCTCCAGAAAGCAGCTTGAAGCACTTCAGAAAGTGGAACATTATTAATATACGCCCACGAAGCCTAAAGAGCTCTTAATTCATGCGGTCTAATCTTAAACAGGGATAAATCCCCAGATGACAGAGATAAATAAGCTTTCTTAATAGTCGAGGCTACCCAACGAGAAATAGATGCCGCAGACACATCTCCCCCCCACCTTTTAGCGGAATGAAAAGTCTTTTGCAAGAACCTCAAATAGACTTTACTCTTTTAAGATAGAACTTCAGCGCCCTGACCGGGCAAAGAAGTCTCTCATCATCTTCATGTCCACAAGTATTAGAAAGACTTGGAACTTTGAAGGGTTTAGAAGCCATAGAGGGAAGTTGATTTTTAGCAAGGAATCCTGGCTGACATAACAACGTTACAGATCCATCTGAGGAATCAAAACGAAGATGACCATCCTCGATAGAAAGAGCATGAATTTCACTTCTCCTTTTGGCTGAAGCCATAGTAAGAAGGAAAACGGTCTTCCTAGTTAGGAACTGTAAAGAAGCTTGATCTAGAGGTTCATATGGAGCCTTAGTAAGAGAATCAAGAACACAAGCCAAATCCCATTTAGGCGCCAGTGTACGAGAAACAGGACGTTTAAGTTCCGTAGATCGAATCAGTTCCCTTGAATACACCAATTAGAGAAGAGTTTCCATCGAGCATCATAGACTGCTGGTGGATTTTCTCCTTGCAGAAGCAACAAGGTTTGAAGCCCTGACAGAAAAGCGTTTCTTCTGCAGAGATTGCCTGATAACGGCCAGATGTGTAAGTGGAACATTGCTGGATCCGCATGAAGTCTGCCTCTTTGAGACAGAAGATCTGATCTGTGAGGAAGTGTCCTGAGATTATCGTACAGGAGACTGAGAAGGTCGTTGAATCAGGATCTCCTGGGCCACCAAGGGGCAATCAGGAGTATACGACACAAACTCACCCTGATTTTCGTCAATATTTGGGGAATCAGAATGGGTGGGGGATAAGTGTAAGTTTCCAGTTAGTCCCAATCAAACAAAAGCGCGTCTACTGCCCACGCTGCTGGATCGTAAACCGGACTCACATAGAGAGGAAGTCTGTGATTGTGTCTGGTTGCAAATAGGTCGACTAGAGGATAATTGGTCACTTCCTGATGAAGTGTCCACTCCGATGAAAGTAATTGGTGTTTGCAAGACAACCCATCTGCCAGGGCGTTGAGACAACCTGGAATATATTTGGTCAGAAGAAAAATGTTGAGCGTCTTGCAAAGAACAAGTAATTCCTTGGTTTCCAGATACAGGGAGTGAGAATGTGTTCCCGTCTGTGCTTGAATATAAGTCACAACTGATGTGATGTCTGTTGACACCATCACACAAGAATCTTGAAGATGTGACTAGAAATGAGATACAGCTAGAAATACCGCTGGCATTTCTAGATTGTTGATATGCAGATGTGACTCCTGATAAGACCACAACCCCAAAACTGTCAGACTGAGTGGTTCAAGATGAGCACCCCACCCTTCCTTGCTCGCCTCCGTCATGAGATACAAAGACAGTTGCGGAGGAAGAAGGGGCACTCCTGCCAAGAGAGTCTCCTTGTCTAGCCACCACTGAAGATGAGGTATTAACTCCGGAAGAATAGGAATCTGCGATATCATATTGTCCAGAGACCCTTCCAACAATCTGAGTGGTAATGCTGAAGAGGAGGAAGGAACAGACGTCCTAATTGCAAAAAGTCAGCAACTGAGCTCAGGATACTGTTGAGAGATAGGAACTCTTGAGCTGTTATATGAGATTGGGACAAAACCCAATTGACCTTCACCAGAAGGTCTGATATGCGTTGACGAGACACTCGGACCTTGTTGATGTGAGTCAAGAAATTCATTTCCACAAAAGTGAAATCTTGAGATGGAATGAGGTCTGATTTGTCTGCATTTAAAAGGAGCCCTAATGATAAAAGTTCCTTCCAAGAAAATTCCAGATGTTGCAGAAGCAATTGACGATCGAGCTGGTGTAACAGCCAGTCGTCGAAGTACTGAAGAAGCAGAATACTGTGAAATCGGAGATGTGCTTCTATTGCAGCCATAAGCTTGGTATAGACTATAGGGGCTGTTGCCAACCCAAAAGGCATCGCTCGGAACTGGTATACCTGGCCTTGAAATGCAAAACGAAGGTACTTCCGGTAGTTGGGATGTATAGGAACATGGAAGTACGCATCTTCCAGATCCAAGGACACCCCCCCAGTGAAGAGGTTTGATAGAATTCCTTATGAAGGAAGTCTCCATCTTGAAAGTTGGTTTGAGTAGATATGTGTTGAAAACTTTTAAGTCTATTACTGGTCTCCAGGAACCATTTTTCTTTTGAACAAGAAAAAGACAACTGTAAAATCCTGGAGAATAAGGGTTTGTTACCCTTTCTACCGCCTGTTTTTCCAAGAGACTGAGAATGGACTCTGTGGTTGCGGAGAGGAGATACCAGCTCTACAGGGACGCGAGAAAGTGGAGGTCTGTTTTCGAATGGAAAAGTCAGGCCTTCTTAAACTAGCGAATGAACCCAAGCGTCTGAAAGTATACGAAGCCAACGATTTGAAAAATATAGAGCTCTGGCCCCTACTGGTATTTCCAGCATCGGAGGAGAAGGCGGTAGAAAGGGTAAGTACCTAGGGCTGATAAGCAGGCGGTCCATCCTTGCTTGTAAAAGGTCTGGAATAACTCTTATCCGGCTGAGACTTGTTCTTCCTACCAGATTTCTGAACAGAAGATTTCTGAGAAACAGAAGGTCTGTTAAATGAAGACTGTTTATAGGAATTGACCGAGGATTCAAGGAAGGCCTTTTAGAGAAAAGGTTTTTCCTCTTATCCTTCTTAACTACTGGATTTGTTATTGATCTAAAAGCAGGTCGCTTAAAGACCCTTGGCGTTGTCGAGAGTTGTTTCTAGCTTAAGAAGCATGAAGTTGATCATCTTTGTCCGCTGAAATTGCATCTTGTATCCTTCCACTAAAAAGAAATCCTGATGAGACGGTGCTGTTCTGAGAGCATTCATACCCGGTTCTTATAGAACATCTTTAGGTAAAGAAGAAAGGATAAGATCTCTATGAATCCTTAGCATCTCCGACATTGAAGAAGCAGCATTATGTGAAAGAGACAATGTTGTTTGTGAAAGATGAATTAACAAATCACGAAGTTGTTCAGGAACCGAGTCTGACCAATCACACACCAACTGCAAAAAAGTTGCATGAGATCTATCTGGTTGGTAAGATCTAGAGATCTGCGTTCTCTCACTTCCCAATGTTCCAACATTGAATAAGGAACAGAAACAGAAGTGGAAGAAGTAGGCATATTAAGCAACAGCTTATTGATGTCAGGATCCTGAACCGGTAATTTGGCAAAATCCAATCTGGAGGTTGGATCTGGTACAGGAGGCTTGTAGCTTCTAGTACGTTCATTATGCTTAGGATCAGATAAATCCTTAGGCACCTTCCACAGTTCTCCTCATTTTGGAATGGTCTCATTAGCTGATTCCAACGATTGAAAAACTGATAATACAGTAGAAAAAATAGAAAGGCGTGTATCAAGGCGAGACGTAGCCTTAGAAAGCCTGTTGGGATCAAATGTAAGAACTAATTTTTCCGTGATAGAGATCGTCGAATTAGTAGACATCTCCGCAGGTCTTGGGCAATAATCATCACCAAGAGTTTGAAATATCAGTTCATAGATCTGATTAATTAATGACAAATATTGATCAGTGTCATCATTGGGATCTGCCTCCGAATCGGTCTCATTGTCTACAACACCAGCTGTGTGCATAGAATCAGCGGAAACCGAAGTGGAAATACTAGGCCGATTATCATGCACCAGATTGCGAGTATCTGGTAATGATGAATGACCATCTACACAATCAACACCCTGATAATTAAAACCGGAAGAAGACGGTAAATTATCAGGATTGCCTGGAACGAATTGTCCATAGGAATCTTGAAGCCATAAAGTGTCCGGATTAGACGATGCCTCAGCAGGATTGGTAGCGTAGCCGAAACCCATGGAGCAGAGTTTGTATCTGAAGTGGTGAGAACAACACCAGAAGACAAGGTCTGCGAAGTAGTACCAGTCACAGCAACATTTGATAATGTTAAACTGGAAACTGGGTTTTTGTACATAGGTTAAAGTAACATTATAATCCAAGACAGGATAGTACTGTGTAGGATAAGGGTAATCGGAGTGACACTGTCTACGTGAAGCATGACGACGAGTTTTATCCCTACGATGCCGAGAAAAAGATCGGCTTCGATGGGAACAATGTCTCCTAGAATAACTTCTACTAGAGTCTCGAGATGATCGGTACCGATCATATGTATGCCGTCAATGAGAACTACTCTATAATGGAGATCGTGTACGACGTCTACCTCTATTGTCAGTACTAGTTGACGACTTAGATGCCTTTGAAGAAGTAGAAGAAGAAGAAGAAGAGGAGGAATAGTCCGACAAAGATGATCAATGTCTCTTTCTCGATCAATGACCAGTGACCAGTAGAACTAACTGGTGACCGGTAGTATTGACCAGTGACCGGACCAGTCCCTGGTTGACCGGTGACCGATACAATGGACCGGTGACCGGACCGGTCCCCGGTGACCAGTACCATGGACCGGACCGGTCCCCGGTACCATGGACCAGTGTCCGGACCGGTCCCCGGTGATCAGTACCACAGACCGGTGACCGGTGCCATGGACCGATGACCGGACCAGGTTGATTGGTCCGTTACCCTGTGACGTACCAGTCATACTATGACCAGTGTTGTCACCAGGCAATGACCGTATGGCGGCTGCCAAATGGTCCGGCATTGGTCGTATTCCTTGACCAATGCCATCTGGCATAGACCGGCTGACAATTGTCACCATATGGTCTGATGTTGATCGACTTTCTAACGAAGTTAGCATAGTACGATCTCCATCTTGCCCTATACCCGGTGACTGATGCTGCAAATTCTCGTCCGAAGTCCGCAAAGTCACCAGGAATTTCTCATCTGATAAAGGGTCATCTATCCGTTTTCTGCTTAGAAGCGTTCTGCGACGGATTGCTCTCTGCCACATCGCAACTTCCCAAGCACTGCAAACAGAACATTTATGTTCAACGGTACAATTAGTACAGGACAAACAAGTCTTGTGGGAATCCAACAAAGCCTTAATCTGTCCACAAAAGCCTCTAATTTGTAAACTCATTCTTAGAAAGAAAGAAATCTATGTAAGAGAACAGTTAAATTGAACAAAATAATTTAAATAAAACATGCATGCCCCCCATATGGGCTCTCCGTTGTAGTGACAGCAATTGTGTGAATATGTTTTTTGTCACTGTGACCTTGACCTTTGACCTAGTGATCTGAAAATCAATATGGGTCATCTGCCAGTCATGATCAATGTACCTATGAAGTTTCATGATCCTAGCCATAAGCGTTCTTGAGTTATCATCCGGAAACCATTTTACTATTTCGGGTCACCGTGACCTTGACCTAGTGACCTGAAAATCAATAGGGTCATCTGCGAGTCATGATCAATGTACCTATGAAGTTTCATGATCCTAGGCATAAGCGTTCTTGAGTTATCATCCGGAAACCATTTTACTATTTGGGGTCACCATGACCTTGACCTTTGACCTAGTAACCTCAAAATCAATAGGGGTCATCTGCAAGTCATGATCAATGTACCTATGAAGTTTCATGATCGTAGCCATTAGCGTTCTTGAGTTATCATCCGGAAACCAATTTACTATTTCAGGTCACCGTGACCTTGACCTTTGATATAGTGACCTCAAAATCAATAGGGGTCAACTGCGAGTCATGATCAATCTACCTATCAAGTTTCATGATCCTAGGCATAAGCGTTCTTGAGTTATCATCCGGAAACCATTTTACTATTTCGGGTCACCGTGACCTTGACCTTTAACCTAGTGACCTAAAAATCAATAGGGGTCATCTGCGAGTCATGATCAATCTACCTTTCAAGTTTCATGATCCTAGGCTTAAGCGTTCTTGAGTTATCATCCGGAAACCATTTTACTATTTCGAGTCACTGTGACCTTGACCTTTGACCTAGTGACCCGAAAATCAATAGGGGTCATCTGCGAGTCATGATCAATCTACCTATCAAGTTTCATGATCCTAAGCCTAAGCGTTCTTGAGTTATCGTCCGAGAACCATTTTACTATTTCGGGTCACCGTGACCTTGACCTTTGACCTAGTGACCTCAAAATCAATAGGAGTCATCTGTGAGTCATGATCAATCTACCTATCAAGTTTCATGATCCTAAGCCTAAGCGTTCTTGAGTTATCATCCGGAAACCATTTTACTATTTCAGGTCACCGTGACCTTGACCTTTGATATGGAATGAGTGATGTAATGGACGTCATCATTGATGACGTTCAATTGAACAAATGATAAAGGGGGCTAAGTTTCGTTAAGCTGAGGCATATAGTCGCGATTTGAGTTTCTTGAAAACTTGCCCAGCACGTTTGCTGAAATTTGACATGTATATGGACAAGAATGCGATCTACCTGTTGGCGTAGGCGTTATACCTGGGAAAAATCAAGTTTTTGAGTATTTTGCGTTTAAATATTTTTTATGGGAAACCACACGCGCTAAGATAAACATTCATTGTGATGCACGTCATAAAAGCGCTTAGGTTAGCTTCCATCTTGTTAAGAAACAAAGTAACTGACGTTACGCGTTACTCATGCAATATACAGTTAGGCGTTAAATCGATAAACAACGACGTAATAATAGTGTTTAAATATCAATACGAATTTCACATGCATGTCTTATGTGGAGATCGAGTGTTGTTGTTTAGATATATATATATAAATGACATAAATCTATGTGTTATTGTGAGCGACGAGTTGAAGAAAGGTTTACACGGCGAGGCTTTCCGAGACGTGTCGGATTAATGTAAGTACACACTGTTATTAACATGGTATTCTATTTATCCGATAATATCTTTAATATACATGATAATCATGAGACAAATACATTATTAATTTAGGGTTTAATTATTGAATCAATAAATACACGTGAGCAGCAAATCAATTGAGTATAAACAACACGCTTACCTTAATGACGACGATAATCCAATATTTATAACAATTACAATTATGTATGATAAACACACAATCCGAAATACGTTTTTGCATTCTTTCGATGCTTTAAACAAATAAATAACTGTTAAAAACATCCAGAGAATTTAACTTAAAATTGTTTGTTTTGACGAATAAATTACGTCACACAACATACGTCATAATTGCGCATTCAGTTGCATGCAAAATAAAAGTACAGAAAGCCGGTTTTGAGAAATGTTTATATAGATAAGCAAAATAGTATGATATAAGCAATAACAAACGGCAGAGCGGGGACGGACTTCTCAAAATAGCACTAATTGAAATAGTTTCATGTATATTAAAATCCCTGCGATATCTTTGGTGACCATTATCAAATTCACAGAAAAAATAAAATACAATGCAAGTATCACGTGTACTTGAATTTGTCCGACGAGTTGAAGAAAGGTTAACACGGCGAGGCTTGCCGTGAGCAACACATCATTAGCAGCATAAAGTGCGTAACAAATAAACAAAATAATCAAACATAATAATAATTTAACGTAGCACATTTAAATCTCTATTGCAACTGACACCGTTTTGTAGCGAAATTTGATGACTCAATTTCAGCTTTAACAAGAGTTATAAAAATACTAAATTAAGCATAAACGTCACGCTTATCTAAATGACATCGTTAATCCAATGTTTGTAACAATAAGTTGACTACTTTAATCCAAAGTTTATAACAAACACCTTGAAACGATATGCACTTCCACCTTTATTAATCCATGTCTTTATCGAAACTTAGTTCAAACCACACAATTGTATTGTATTTCTATCTATGTTTACATTTATGCATTATGAACACAAAATCCGAAACAAGTTTTGCATTCGTTCGATGCTTTAAACATATAGTTTACAGATAAAAAACACAACGTCCGCAACATTTCCTTAAATTCCAGAGAGTGTGCATAAAACTGTAGTGTTTCGTTACCGAAATGACGTCACACAATGTACTGCGTAGTACATTTTGTAATATAAAATCAAAGCGCTGATTGCATAGCAAAATGAATTCAACACTATCTTGAACGCAAAGCTATAATGATGTTTCAATAAAATACACAGAATTTTGTAGACACAGAAAAAGGCTTAATGCTAGTCGATAGTGTTTAAGATGGGGATGTCCGACACAATGCAGTGGTTTGCTCTTTTCACGTTTTTAATATTATAGTCATGGGAATTCAAGTTCTACTCTTTAAGGTAGCTAATCGAACGGCTTCGAAACAATAAACATGTCTGCGAGTATTATGGTTAATTTCATGTGATATGTATATTAAATTTTTGCGAAAACTTTGGTTACCATCATTAAATGCACAAAAAGAAAAAGGTTTTCAATTTTATTTCATCTCCCCACTCATTCCATCCCGCGAAACCCTTAAGGTGTCGCAACTCTAGTATAGTGACCTGAAAATCAATAGGGGTCAACTGCGAGTCATGATCAATCTACCTATCAAGTTTCATGATCCTAGGCATAAGCATTCTTGAGTTATCATCCGGAACCATTTTACTATTTCGGGTCACAGTGACCTTGACCTTTGACCTAGTGACCTGAAAATAAATAGGGGTCATCTGGGAGTAATGTTCAATCTACCTATCAAGTTTCATGATCCTAGGCCTAAGCCTTCTTGAGTTATATTCCGGAAACCATTTTACTATTTCGGGTCACTGTGACCTTGACCTTTGACCTAGTGACCTGAAAATCAATAGGGGTCATCTGCGAGTCATGATCAATCTACCTATCAAGTTTCATGATCCTAGGCCTAAGCGTTCTTGAGTTATCGTCCGGAAACCATTTTACTATTTCGGGTCACCGTGACCTTGACCTTTGACCTAGTGACCTCAAAATCAATAGGGGTCATCTGCGAGTAATGATCAATGTACTTATGAAGTTTCATGATCCTAGGCCCAAGCATTCTTGAGTTATCATCCAGAAACCACCTGGTGGACGGACGGACCAACCGACCGACAGACATGTGCAAAGCAATATACCCCATCTTCTTCGAGGGGGGGCATAATAAACAGTAAAGCAAAGCAGAAATACTGTACAATATAGTCAATACTTGTTGACAAAAAAGGCCACGAAATGCACGTGCTCAATTCATGAGCACATGTAAAAACCCGGCAAAGTGTTGAAAATCAATAAAATAATAACAAAATAATACGAGAAAAGATTTCTGAATGAAGCAGAAACGATAAATTATCTAATTCATCAATTTCAAATCCATATACCACGCAGAATATAATAACAAGAGGGCCATGATGGCACTGAATCACTCACCTGACTAACGAAATACAATCCCAACCCAGATTTCATGAAGATAAACATTCTGATCAAATTTTATAAAGATTGGATGAAAACTATTGTCTACTCAAGGTTCTCTATTATTTGACCTAGTGACCTAGTTTTTGACCCCAGATGACCCAAATACAATCCCAACCCAGATTTCATCAAGATAAACATTCTGACCAAATTTCATAAAGATTGGATGAAAACTGTGACCTCTATTGTCTATACAAGGTTTTTCTATTATTTGACCTAGTGACCTAGTTTTTGACCTAGTGACCTAATTTTTGACCTAGTGACCTAGTTTTTGACCCCAGATGACCCAAATACAATCCCAACCCAGATTTCATCAAGATAAACATTCTGACCAAATTTCATAAAGATTGGATGAAAACTGTGACCTCTACCGTCTACACAAACAAATTGTTGACGGTTTTTCTATTATTTGACCTAGTGACCTAGTTTTTGACCTCAGATGACCCAAATACAATCCCAACCCAGATTTCATCAAGATAAACATTCTGACCAAATTTCATAAAGATTGGATGAAAACTGCGACCTCTATTGTCTACACAAGGTTTTTCTATTATTTGACCTAGTTTTTGACATAATGACCTAGTTTTTTACCCCAGATGATCCAAATACAATCCCAACCCAGATTTCATCAAGATAAACATTCTGACCAAATTTCATAAAGATTGAATGAAAACTGTGACCTCTACTGTCTATACAAGGTTTTTTTCTATTATTTGACCTAGTTTTTGACCTAGTGACCTAGTTTTTGATCCCACATGACCCAAATACAATCCCAACCCAGATTTCATCAAAATAAACATTCTGACCAAATTTCATCAAGATTGGATGAAAACTGCGACCTCTATTGTCTACACAAGGTTTTTCTATTATTTGACCTAGTTTTTGACCTAGTGACCTAATTTTTGACCCCAGATGACCCAAATACAATCCCAGCCCAGATTTCATCACTATTAACATTCTGACCAAATTTCATAAAGATTGGATGACAACTGTGACCTCTTCTGTCTACACAAACAAATTGTTGACGGGCACACGCACACACGCATGCACACGCACACATACGGACGCCAGACATCACACGGTCACATAAGCTCACCATGTCACTTCGTGACAGGTGAGCTCAAAACAACCAGATTTCAGAGCCGATGAAAAATGGCGAACTGCACAGTGTTCTCCAGAAAAGTAAGATAAGTTACGGTTCTTTATTTCCGGTTAGGTTACATTGTTCTATGTTTAACCTGATCTGTTTTCAGTTAGAGAGGTGGCCGAATTCCGGCACTATAGATTTCTGGAGAAGCTAACCTACCTAGAAAGGTATAGCTAGGGATAGCAGGTATGTATTAATGACATTAAAATAAAGCATGTGTTTGTTTAATACATATACGTGTACTTGCGTCAGTTCTTAAAAACTTGAAACAGACCTCATAAAACAACCAAGAACTTGCAATTGGTATACAGGCTGTTCCATTATGATGAAGGATGAGGCAGAGACGCTTTTTGGTTTTTAAACATCTTTGTCTATGATATTTAACAACAGTACACATTACTGTTTTATGGACTGATGTACAGTAAAAAGACAATCATTTAACAAAAATTGATTTGCCAAATATAAACTCATTTTTTTCCAACATTTCTTGTATAAACTAGCATCATTAAAGAATGCAAGTACATTGATGTCAAATCATCACAGTACTAGTGTGTATTTGACTAATATGGAGCCAGTGTAGCTCCAGACCACTCTATGCATTTATATAGTCTGGTCAGGAGCTACCGTCTGCTATAGAAAGGCAAGGTTCTGTTGCCACAAATGGCATAAGACCCATTTTTGCATGACAAGGCTCATATGACTGTATTTAACATGGATTCATAAAATAAAACAGTGAACAGCCATTGCATTCCAATTTACCATTTTAATGACCATTGACATTAATTACCAACCCTTATCTTACCATCTTTATCTATGGCGTCAAACAGGTACATGTGACCATTCCTCAGCACCAGCATGTGTTTGGCTTTCTCATCCAGGGACAGCACATCCTTGCCATGCCTGCAATAACAACAACATAGGACATCACCCCTGTTGCAGATGTTACTTTCAGGAAAATGTAAGTGGCCATGCAAAGACCTCCAATACTTTATAAATAAGCGACAATCTGGAAAAAGAATGTTAAATATGTATGTATAACGTGCTGTTCAAGATTAGCCTGTGCAGACTGTGCAGGCTAATCTGGGACGCAACTTTAAGCACATGCAACCTCCTATTCACTGAGTGAGGCTCAAATAAAGACTAAGATAGCAAACTCCCTATAAAAATATTCCTCTTAAGACCACTACTACATACTAGGGAACAAGCCACTAGGCACTTAATTAATACAGATCTACAGATCCATGATTTTGCCACTTACTGTTGCATGAGACAAGATATAATAGCATACACAATGCTTACATCTTGGACTGCATGGACACCACCTATTATGCAGTGTTAAGAATAAAGAAAAGACTTAGAAACGATGGAAAAACACGTAGAGTTTATATATATATATATATACACGCCACCAATGTTATTCACTAACAACGTATTGTAAAAAAAAGAATAAACAAAAATGAATTTCCAGGGGAAGTAAATGGCAAGTTTGTATTTAAGTTTTAGAATAGTCAATACTAAAGTTTTATGAATATTATTCATCTTTATTCTGAAGTCTTAAAATGGATTAGTGAAATGGATAATAGAATATAGGACCTGAAACGCAGAATATCTTAGAATGTCAAACATTGATTGCTTGTTGGTTGAATAACACAATGGCATGAAAGTGGAAACAACACATTTCCTGATATGAATAATACTTCTGCATCTACTTAATTAAGGAAATGTAAGGTTTTAACCCTTTCCCCCATAAGAAGCAAAGTGAAAATGGCTTTTGCAACCAGCACGAAACCAGAATACCGTATTTTACCATGTATAGCGCGCTCCCATGTATAACGCGCATGCGATTTTTTAAAGCAAAAATGGAGAAAAAGAAAGAATTCAAGATCAAAAACCTGAAAGTTGGGCCGAAAATGGCCGCCATTCTTATATTGCGCAATCATTTAATCTGAGTTTTAAAGTAGGGAGCGTTTATACGATCAGGAGCATGGGTTGCAAAGCACTATATTTTCGACAATTTTTAAGATTATTCTCTCGAGAACACCGTATATGTCCTTATTGTCGCGCACTGCGCTTGTTTTTTCAAGACCCCTGCGCATTAAATTCGAACCACTATTACCTATTCCTCACATTTGAACAGTGTAACATTTTCATTACCTGCCGCTCACAACATCGTATGACATAGTCTTCTGCAGACCCGCAACATCGCAATGTCCAATTTTACGCAAATCGTCCGTGGATCCCATTTTATTTTTCATCGACTTAAATATTTCCCCATTAAGAGATGCTCCCGATTTAATCCAGTTTGACCCGGTATTTCGCGCCGTCACTGCGTCTAGTTGATCTGTATTTATAGTGAGTCAAACAATACACCCGAACGCTCAATTCCATACAGTTGGTGTTATCGGCGTAAAGCCATTAGACAAATATCATTTGTTTGTCTCTATTGAAAGAAACTAAAATGAGTCTATATCTCTATTGTTGGTTTGTAACCTACGTAGTATACTCGCACGGTAGCATATTAATGCAGAGATCGGAAAATCATTGATAAATGTATTCGTCGTTTCAATGCTTAGGGCCGAGAAATTTCGGCAAATCGGAACTCAACTAACGTATAACACTTGCTCAATTAACCGTTTAACTCCACCTCCGTTTTTTGCAAAAAGGTTCGAAGGCGGAGCTTTGCACGTGCTATTATTTAATTGGACGATTGCCATTGAGGAAGAAACACACGATTGGTTCGGCATGTTGATTGCTAGACAAAGGAAGCCAATTTTGTCGGTGAGAAACTTGTCGCTTTATTGCTTCAAACAGGAAGCGGCTTTCCTTTGATGACGACAAACTGTCAATTCACAGAGTGCAAATTTTCGGAATTGCTAACATTAAAATTTGGATTAAATTATCAAAATAAAGCAAAAGCGAAGTTGAGAAATATGATTGAAATAATTAGCGTCAGTTCAAATAAGACGTTTTGCGTTGTAAATCAACGAGTTTTCATGACAACAAAAACTTAAACAAACAATACCGCGACGACGCGGGGATTGATATACCTCGATTTTTTTTAATGAACAATCAATAAAGAAGTGTGAAAACACCAACAAAGACATTTTTTCATCTTTTAATTTTTGTCAAAACTGTTACTACCCCGTTCATTCCTACCCTTTCCCGCTTTTTGTTGTTTCGACAACGGCCCTTTCAGTCTATAACATGATAGGGTGTAGTTTTCTGCAATAAAAAAAATGGCGGCAATTGTGAAGATTTACGAATACGAAATGGATTTTTTGCAATTTAGCAACCAGGAAAGCGTTGTGTCAATGTATTACGCGCACTGAATTTTTATTTTAAAATTTGAAGGTAAAAAACTGCGCGCTATGCATGGTAAAATACGGTAGTCTGCGAGTAACTCGCAGTCTGTTCAGGTTTTATGCTGTTTGCTGCTCATTAGTAATAGGAGCTAATGGTTGGAAATGAAGCCTTTAAAACTTGAATTTAGTAAGAAAGGTAATTAATTAAATGTAACTTTCTAAGAGACTACAATAGATATAGATGGCCATGGTGAAGTAGATATGGTGTCCGCCTAGTGATCGGGAGGTCACGGGTTCGATACCTACTGTGGGAGCATTCTTTAGATCTCCCCGATAGACAACAAAGAAACGGACTCGAGAGCGTTTCATATAAGCTTAGGCTTGTTTTGCAATCTAGCTTAAATAAATAGGTAAAAAAAAGAAAAAGAAAAAAAAAGACTACAAATGTGTAAAAATACAGATCTAAGTGGTAAAGGGTTAATTGTATACAAAAACTTATATGATACTTGATGATACTTGATGATTTTCTATTGATAAGGACCACAATGTTCATGAAAGCTGATCAACAGGTTATATAGCATAAAATAGACAACCTTTCCTTTCATTGAACACTATCGTACTAACGCCTACGTAAAAACATGGTTCCTCGTGTTTTTTTCAAACCTGTATCGACAGTGTTTTCTTTAGCCCTGAATGTGCTTTCCAAACTATGTTTATTTTGCTAATCCACGCTGTTGTGTAGTTGTTCTATTTTTTCTATAGACCGTGGGTACAATTATTTGTATGACATTCGAAACTTCGTTGATTGCACAAGTTGATACATTTTGATAAACATTTATAATTGAATAAAATTGCGTACGTGCACAAGCATGGCTTGAGCAATTTATAAAAGTATAATACACATTGAAAACCATAGGTAATAATCGCGATGTACAAATAGTATGTGTATGATATTAGAAACTATGTTGATTGTGCAAATAAATACATTTGGATCAATATATATAATTAAATAAAATCATGTGTGTGCACAAGCACGGCCTGAGCGATTTATAATAGTATAATAAAACACATGGAAAAACATTACAAATAATCGTAATAAATAAAAACTGTGCTGATTAAGTGGTATGTATACTATTTTATTATAAAGATATGAATTAAATATTGTTTTGTTACAATAAACCACTCAGTAATAATCATGATATATAAAAACTGTGCTGATTAAGTGGTTTGTATACTATTTTTATTATAGATATGAATTAAATATTGTTTGGGTACCATTAACCACTCAGTAAGGTTTGTACAACATGCTATATACGGTTACTTATAAGTGTCTTGTTCTGAGACAACTGGGCGTAATTAATGTGCGTAAAGTGTCGTCCCCGCTTTTATGGTACTTTTAGTTTCAAGGAAGTCCCTCCTTACCGAAAATCAAGTTTAGGCGGAAAGTGTCGTCCCTGATTAGCCTGTGCAGACTGCACAGGCTAATCTGGGACGACACTTTACGCACATGTATTATGCCCAGTTTTATCAGAACAAGACACATATTTTTTTCCTTTTTGCTTCTATAATAATTTCAGCCGTAAACAAGATGTTCGTTAAATGTACTGATTGTCCGTATGTAAAAAATGTTATGAAATAGATATGCATGTATAGGTTAATTGACGCAATTAACTTATTATCAAACTATGCACATTGAGCAGGACATCATAGATAGTTTTTGTGCATGTGCACTCGAATAGTTTATGTTAATTGACTCAAATTAGTATAGAATTATGAATACGGAGCTAAACTCATCAATAGTTGCGTGCATGCGTTCTTGAATAGTTTCGAAAGAATGCTTATTGAAATATATTAATAATCAATGTAATACAACAAAGCCTGGAAATACTAGGCACTGTTATTGTATTTTATGCTGTATATGTTACTTAACATTTAACCTGTTTGTTAATGTAAACATACAATATTATTGTGTTTAGGTTAGAAAGAAACAGTTACTTTTGTTTTTCGTAAATTGTATTCATATTAATGCTATTTTTAATATGGTCTACTTATAAGACATGCATAAATTATTTAGAACACACAATTAACTCCAACAGCAATTTAGCATGCTGTTAACTTTTTTAAAGTTGTACTCTATTACTGTACGCTAAAGATGTTATAACATTTTTTTCATATTTTTACTCATTAAAATATTAGAACTTGTTCTACGCACAATTAACAAATTACACATGCCTGTAACTTGTGCAGAATTTTTTTCTCATGACAATATCGTTCACCCTGTACTAAGAAATGCGCCATTTTACCGTTCTTGTTAATTAAAATGTTCGTGCTTTTTTTGTTTCTTTTGTTTGTTTTTTGTTCTTGTTGTTTTTTCTAGTCATATAGACACTTTAGTAGCTTAAAAACTACATTTACCACTTTAAACGTTATAAATTGTAGATAATTATAAATCCTTCGCCATTTATAAAAAAGCAACTAAAATATTCAAAAAAGAAGGATAAAGTAAATGTATTTAAAAATTACAACATATTCTTTGATGCATCATCTCTGTTTTTGTCAAATTTTGTTTTTCGACACTCAACCGCCAAAAACTCCAACAATATTAATATCTAACTTTGTAAGTCGCATATAATTTTATACAAAAAACTTTATTATACAACCTACCTTTTATGATTCTTTAATGACATACAGGACACTATGACAAACACTATGAATCATACAATTCAAATATCAGTTGACATAAAAACATTTTTGATTCAAAATACATGTTACAACATGTGCTATCAATTACATAAATGGAATCCATAATACTAACATTAAACATGCGGGGTTTAGGAAACAAGGATAAAAGAATGCAAGTGTTTGAATGCCTATATACCGTCTAAACTATTCAATATATATGTTACAAGAGACACATTTGAGTAACTCTAATTATGAACAATGGAAACATGACTGGCCGGGTCGATTTGTTTATAGTGGCTGTAAGTCAAATAGCGAAGGTGTAGGGATATTTTTACAATCAAATAGTGACATGGAACTAGTAAACTTAACTGAAATTGTTATTGGAAGGCTATAAATAGCTGTAGACATAAAATACAAGATATAACCATCACACTTATTAACATTTACGGGTCAAACAAAGATGACCCATATGTATTCTCAAAACCAAATAGCTTTCTATTGTCAAATACTGATAAAAAAATTATTATAGGCGGTGATTTTAATACTGTCTAAACAGGACTTGACAAGAAAAACGGTAATTTTAATACCCATAAAACCTGCAAAAAATCTCGAATAAATTAATGGCCATCAATGATCTAAGCAACATCTGGAGGATAAAACATCCAGACAAAAAACAATTCACATGGCATTCTAATTGTAAATTACATATATTCTGCATACTTGACTTCTTCTTGATATCAAATAACTTACGTAATCTTATATCAAAATGTAACATTAAACCTGGGTATAAAACGGACCACTCTCTTGAACAGTTAAACATAATTTTACTCTTAGGAAAAGGACGTGGATACTTTAAAATTAACAATTCCATTCTACTAGATGTTGAATATCAAAACAAAATAAAACAAGAAACCGTCGGAGACGGGTGATGCTCCCCAAAGTTGTTTTTTTGTCACAATATTGCACTATATATTCAGATAAAAGGAAACGTCTTGAGGGGCATAACTTTGGACAAAATAATATGACGGATGGTTTAGCAACTTAAACATTTCAAAGGGCCATAACTCTCTAAATAAATCATCTAACCAGAACTCACAAATAACATGCGCATCTCCTCCAGGTAGTTAAGCTTCCCATAAAGCTTCATTGAATTCCAGTCAGTAGTTGGGGGGGACAAGAATTGCACTAAATGTACAGTTTATAGAAAATTTGAAAGGGCCATAACTCTGTGAAAAATCATCCGACCAGAACCGGCTGATATTATGCATATCTCCTCTTGGTAGTGAAGCTTCCCATAAAGTTTAATTGAATTCCGGTCATTAATTGCTGAGAAATAGCCCGGACAAAAATTGTGCACGGACGGACGGACACACGCAAGGACAGATGAAGCCGGAAGCAGCGACTATATGCTGCCCCTCAAAATTTTGGGGGAAGCATAACAAAGTATCAATGGCATATCGAATTAAATAAAGAATGTAATCCAAACAAAATGCGGGAACTAATTAAGAGTACAATTCGTAACGAAACATTAAAATACTGTTCAATTAAAAACAAAAAATCTAACAAGAGTGCCAAACTGTCACAAGATACGCCCGTTCGAAGGTTTTGGACACCATGCTCAATACTTAAAATGCACTAAGTGACCTCGAGACCTAGTCATTGACCCGGCATGACCCATATTTGAACTTGACCTAGATATCATTTAGACGTAATATCTGACTAAATTAGGTGAAGATCATATGGAAACTACTTCAATTAGAGAGCGGACACCAGCTAAATGCTTGAAATGCACTAAGTGACATCGTGACCTTGTTTTTGACCCGGAATGACCCATATTTTAACTTGGCCTACATAGCATCTAGACACAACTTCTGACTAAATTAGGTGAAGATCGGATGAAAACTACTTCAATTAGAGATGGGACACCATGCAAAATGCTTGAAATGCACCAAGTGGCCTCATGACCTCGTTTTTGACCATGCATGACCCATATTTGAACTTGACCAACATATCATCTAGACACAACTTCTGACCAAATTAGGTGAAGATCGGATGAAAACTACTTCAATTAGAGAGCGGACACCATGCTAAATGCTTGAAATGCACTAAGTAATCTTGTGACCTCGTTTTTGACCCGGCATGACCCATATTCGAACTTGACCTACATATCATCTAGACACAACTTCTGATCAAATTAGGTGAAGATCGGATGAAAGCTACTTCAATAAGAGCGGACACCATGCTAAATGCTTGAAATGCACTAAGTGACCTCATGACCTCGTTTTTGACCCTGCATGACCCATATTTGAACTTGACCTACATATCATGTAGTCACAACTTCTGACCAAATGAGGTGAAGATCGGATGAAAACTACTTCAATTAGAGAGCGGACACCATGCTAAATGCTTGAAATGCACTAAGTAACCTCGTGACCTCGTTTTTTACCCGGCATGACCCATATTCAAACTTGACCTACATATCATCTAGAAACAACTTTTGACCAAATTAGGTGAAGATCAGATGAAAACTACGTCAATTAGAGAGCGGACACCATGCTAAATGCTTGAAATGCACTAAGTGACCTCTTGACCTAGTTTTTGACCCGGCATGACCCATATTTGAACTGGACCTACATATCATCTAGACACAACTTCTGACCAAATTTGGTGAAGATCAAGTGAAAACTACTTCAATTAGAGAGCAGACACCATGCTTAATCCTTGAAATGCACTAAGTGACCCCTTGACCTAGTTTTTGAACTGGCATTACCCATATTCGAACTTGACCTAGATATTGTCTGGACACAACTTCTGACCCAGTTTGGTGAAGATAGGATGAAAACTATTTGAATTAGAGAGCGGACACTGCTGTTGACGCCGCCTGCCGCCCGCCGGCCAAGGGTGAAACTATTATACGTCCAGTTTTTTAAAACGGCTGTATAAAAAGGAAGAAGTCTTAATTACAGAAATCAGGACACTACAACAAAATTTAATAAATTGAAACTCTGCTGATTCTATAGAAAATATAACAAACATAACAAAAGCTAAACAACAAGAAGTAGTACACATTTATGATAAAAAGGTTAATGGATATATTTTTAGATCAAAAGCTACATGTATTAAGGTCAAAGGAAATGAAAAAATTCAGCATACTTTGCCAACCTAGAAAAACGGAGAGCCATTAAGAAAACAATTCATAAGTTAATTGTTGATAACACAATGTTAAAAGATAAAGACAAAATATAAGAAGCAGAAGCCAGCTATTATGAAACACTTTATAAACAGAATCATATAGAAGAAACTGCATCAGAATTTCTTAATGATTGTGTCTATAAATAAACTAAACAAAGAACAAAAAGTAAAATGTGAAGGCATACTTAATGATTATGAATGCGGATGTGCATTATTAGAAATGGTGAATAATAAAAACCCTGCAGGCTCTGACGGACTAACTGTTCAATTTTATAAAATATTCTGGCCAGTATTAACAGAATACTATATCAAATCAATTAATTATTCTTTTGACAAATGGTGAACTAGCTGCTCTACAAAAACAGGGTATAATGACACTTATTTCAAAGTCTGATAAAAACTTGGATTACATTTCAAACTGGCGACCAATTAGTTTATTAAACATTGATTACAAAATTGCAACTAAATCTATAGCTAACGGTTTAAAAAAAGTATTAAATCAAATAATTAGTTATGACAAAACAGGTTTCATGAAAGACAGATAAAAATGTTAGATTAATATTCGATGTAATTGAATATCTTGAAAGTTACAATAAACCTTGACTGTTATTTTTTGCAGACTTCGAACAAGCATTTGACAGCTTGAATCACTCCTTTATCTTACATTGTCTTGATCATCTCAATTTCGAACCACAGCTTTATGTTCAATGGATTAAAGTATTTTACAATGATATAAATAGTATTATTATAAACAATGGAAATCTTTCTAGAAGTTTTAAAATAGAAAGAGGAGTTCGGTAAGGTTGTCCACTATCGTCGTCCTTATTTATTTTATGTTTGGAAATTCTATCAAATTATATAAATACTAATTCCATAAAATCAATGACCAAGAAATTAAGCGAACCTTTTTTTGCAGACGATGCAACTTTTGTCAATGATGGATGTCCTTTTAAACACTAGCGGAAACCCTCCATAAATTTAGAAAAATATCAGGACTAAATATCAACTTAACAAAATCCACTGTAATGAGAATTGGATCTCTAAAAAACTCAAACTTTGAATATTGTACCGAAAAAAATTTACTTGGACACCTGATGGGGCTTAAACTCTAGGAATTATTTTTACAATCAGCATAAACTTAATATAGACAAAAAACTTAATGCAGAAAATTAAAGAATTGGAAGACTGTTTAAAACAGTGGCTATATTGAAAACTTACCTTAATGGGAAAAATTACTGTTATAAAAAACGTTTGCATTACCAAAGTTAATATATCCATTTTCGGTTCTCCCAAATCCATTAAAGCAAGTAATAGATGGATTAATAAAAACTGTTTAAATTTATTGGGGATGATAAACCAGACAAAATTAAAAGAAAACAATTGCAACAACCTTATGAAAATGGAGGCTTAAAACTTACAGACATTAATTTTTGTTTAACACTACTAAAGCGGGCTGGGTTAAACAATTCCTAGATAAAAACAATCATGGCAAATGTAAAGTCTAATTACACAAAAAGCTCAAACAATTTGGTACCAGTCTAATATTTGAAAGTAATTTAGATGAAGCTATAATTCATGACATTAGTAAAGAAAATATATTTTTGAAAGATATGCTTACCGCATGGCAAAACATCAAGAACGAATATTGAACTGTTCAAAAGGGGGCATTCCTTTATGTAAACATGTCATATGGAATAACAAAAACATAAAAATAAATAACAAATCCATCTTTTTGGTAAACTGGTTTAACAATGGTATACAAACAATTGGACACTTATATAATTATAATAAAAAATACATATTATATGTTTAATGAAATACAACACTTATATATTATAAATTCACTTGAATTTCTAAATTACTATTAGCTGCGATTCCCAAAGAATGTAAAACATAATTGCATACACAAGGGATTAACACTTTAACAATGTCGGAAGCAACTTTTGGTAATTTGATTGAGAATACCAAACAAATAAATAAAACACTTTATAACATACAACAAAAAATGCAAACTGCAATTGATAATTGTACTGAAATGAATTGGAACAATTAATATATAATATAATGTGAGGTGTGGTCATTTATTAAGACGATCTTTAAAAAATAAAAAAAAGGAAAAATAAAAAAGGAGGGGGGGGGGGGGGGGGGGTTAGAGGGCGTATAATGTGGGGTGTGATAATTTATTAGATGATGTTACCAAAAAAACAAACTTTTTTTTTTTGGGGGGGGGGGGTTGGGGGGTGGGTAGGGGGGGTGAGAGGGGGTAAAATGTGGGGTGTGGTAATTTATTAGATGATGTTTAAAATATTTTTTGGGGGGGAGGAGGGATTCTGGGTCTTTAAAAAATAAAAAAAAGGAAAAATAAAAAAGGAGGGGGGGGGGGGGGGGGTTAGAGGGCGTATAATGTGGGGTGTGATAATTTATTAGATGATGTTACCAAAAAAACAAACTTTTTTTTTTTTGGGGGGGGGGGGTTGGGGGGGGTGGGTAGGGGGGGGTGAGAGGGGGTAAAATGTGGGGTGTGGTAATTTATTAGATGATGTTTAAAATATTTTTGGGGGGGGAGGAGGGATTCTGGGTAGGGGTGTGGGGAATTGTTTGGGTGGAATCCATTGTGGTATTCAGGTAAGTGTTGTTTTGTCAAAGTAATAATAAAATGTGATCACAAATAAAGAAGTTATGGCAATTTAAGCAAAATGTTCAATTATCTATGTGTAAAAGGGGCCATAAGTATGTCAAAATGCTTGATACAGTGGTGTGTTCTTGTTTATAGGTTGGGGTCATGTTGGTAAACAAGTATGCAAAATATAAAAGGAATATGTCAAAGTATATAGGAAATATTTGGGGTTGCACGCAAAGTATAACTTAGATTTATCAATAATATGCATATTCTAAGTATAAAGGGGCAATAATTATTTCATAATGCTTGATATAGTGTTCTGCTCTTGCTTATAGGTTGGGGTCATAATGGTAAACAAGTATGCAAAATATGAAAGCAATATGTAAAGGGACATTGAAAATATTTGGGTAGTACGCAAACTTTAACAATTGCTGCACATTGTAAGTGGAAAAGGGGCCTTAATTATGAAAAAATGCTTGATAGAGTTGTCTGCTCTTGTTTATAGGTTGGGGTTATAATGGTAAACAAGTATGCAAAATATGACAGCAATATGTCAAGGGACATTGAAAATATTCGGGGTAGTACGCAAACTTTAACATTTGCATATTCTAAGTGGAAAAGGGGCCATAATAATGAAAAAATGCTTGATAGAGTTGTCTGCTCTTGTTTATAGGTTGGGGTCATGTTGGTAAACAAGTATGCAAAATATGAAAGCAATAAGTAAAGGGAAAATGAAAATAATTGGGGTAGTACGAAAACTTTAACATTTGCACGCTAACGGAACAAAATGGAAACGCCAACGCCGGGGTGAGTAGGATAGCTCCACTATATATATTTCATATATAATAGTCGAGCTAAAAATGCATACCAAATTTCAATATTTTTCCAAATTATCTCAAGATAAAAATACAGACAGAAGCAGGAATTGCCCTTATTAAAAACAAATATGAAACAAATAATCAACAAGAGCAACGCCTTGCGGGTGCAGACCGCTCATCTATTTTTCTTTTTAAAGATGTAGGGACCTATCTCAATTTCAATCACAAAGGAGGGAGGGGTGGAGTGGAGAGGGGTGTATAGTGTGGGGGTGTGGTCATTGATTACATTATCTTCCAAAAATGGAAAAAAATGCAAAAAAAAAAAATGGGGGGTGGAGGATTCTTCACGCCACAGGTGGTTAGCGTGTGGCTATGATATTAATTAGTGAAAACATCATTTTGAATGATAAATAATCATATTATAACGAAAAATTAACTTTTCTGAAAAAAAATATTTCACTATCAAATATATATATAACAAGGTATGCAACTCAAAATCACCCCATAACGGGGTGCATCGCTTTGAACAGCCATATCTTCATCAATTGTGCAGCGATTTTCACGATCTCGGTCTTATTCAACGCAGAAATGAATTTCCTTTCTGGAAATGTATATGTCTTGCAATATTTTTACAAATGCTGGGTCAACTTTTAAGAAATAACACGATACACAACACGCATGACCCAGTTGACAGTGATCATGTATTCTTTATGAATGAAATCTCCAGTTGTAAAGACACACCTCCGCATTGGACCAATGAAATCACTCGTATGTTTAAAATGTCAGTTAGTTGAAATGTATGTAAACAAAGGTTTCAAACGGCGCTGGACAGTTAGTCTTGATGCAGAATGTAACGACAAGAACGGTAATAATGTTTTTTCATAAGTTTTATTGAATTATGGTATCGAACTACATGAACTTTGTAGGGAAGTTGCCCTTTACTCCGTGAAGATTTCAGTCTTAAAGACAGCATGATCACTGTCAACTGGGTCATGCGTGTTGTGTATCGTGTTATTTCTTAAAAGTTGACCCAGCATTTGTAAAAATATTGCAAGACATATACATTTCCAGAAAGGAAATTCATTTCTGCGTTGAATAAGACCGAGATCGTGAAAATCGCTGCACAATTGATGAAGATATGGCTGTTCAAAGCGATGCACCCCGTTATGGGGTGATTTTGAGTTGCATACCTTGTTATATATATATTTGATAGTGAAATATTTTTTTTCAGAAAAGTTAATTTTTCGTTATAATATGATTATTTATCATTCAAAATGATGTTTTCACTAATTAATATCATAGCCACACGCTAACCACCTGTGCTTCACGCTGGGTATGCGGATACTTTGATAACAGATGGCACTTTGATACCAGATAACAACAAAAGCCACGCGCGAGAGGTAAGTTCATCAGTTTTTTTTAAGTTATATCAAACAGATTAGTTTTTTAGACAAGGCGCATGGTCGAGTTTATAAAAAGTGAATCCTTTTCTATTGCAAAGAAAAAACATCACGGAAGAATGGTAGATTTTTCCCCAAAAAATAGAAAATTCGGTCAGAAAACAGCATAAACTGGATGAACAGTAAATATTTCAACAAAATAAAACTACTTAGAAATATTGCATGAAATTGTTTGATATTCCAGCATGTAGAGTAATCACTGTGCTTCAAATACTGAAATTTTGATAGTATTCAATGAAATATAAACGAAGATAGAGCATGTTTTAATAGGTGGTATTTATGAAGTTGCAGATACTTTGATTCTCGATATAGGGCACTTCGGATAACAGAGACTTTCAACAAATTGGGCACTCTGATAACCGAGTTTTATCTTATACATGAAATGCATTTATGTATATTATGGCTATTCTTACCAAACATTTTGAAGTACGAATCAATTTGCAATGTCAAGCCCAACACATTGGGAATCTATGCATAACGTGATTACATATATGTGAAATATAACCAATCGCGTTGTTCGTTTAAAAAAATCTTATTACTTTTAATTTATATAATTAATATTATAAGTAGTGCAAATTGTAAACAAGATTCAAATGCTTATTTCTGAAGTAATATATTTCAAGCGGCGACTGAAAATAATTGTCTAAATAATAAACTTGTTTTTATATGATAAATTGAGATTAAGAGAATTGAAAATACAACGGATCATGTGGATCAACACGACTTTGTTCAAATGAACTTATAGCAGGACTCTAGATAAGGGGAGCAAGGGGTCTTAAAGCGGCCAATACACCTCATAAAATCCTTTGTCATTGGTTCTCATTAGAATCGCATCATGAAGACGATACTAATGCGTAGCCACACAATTTAAAATAGATTGGAAAACTCCCTTTATATTGAGCTCCACTTATAGTAAGCACTTCCCTTTACAATTCCCTTTCCATTTTATAATCATATTCCAAAGAGTCCAAAGGGGTATGTTTCGGTAATTCGTTTTTAATTTACATCAGAACATACATTTTTTATTTGTTGCCTGCTTACTACAGCAGTATTCCACAGCAAATTCTGCATTTCTGAGTCACTAAATAGAGTGTGTTATATCTGATAAAAAGTGTTGAGTTATCTGGAATTGAAGTGTCATTGTCTTTGAGATGATCGGTAAAAGAAGTGTCCATGAAAATTTGGCATCCGACTCTTAAAACATTAAAATTTCCTCAAAAAAGTTATTTAACTAAAATTTAACATGTTGTAACATTTATGGACATATTGATCTTTTATTTTGAATAGGTGGCACGTTCTTGATTTATTTCCAAATATTTTTATTTTGTTGAAATACGTACTGATCATCAAATTCATGACGATTATTGATGAAATTTTATCTCTTTTTTTTTTATAATCCACTGTTTTTTTCACGGCTTATTTGCTCCACAATACAAAGTACTATACCATTAATCGACCAAACAATGTTACGTGTCTGAAAACCAAATGAACAGAACATAAATGCAAATAAGCTGAAGAACTCAACTCTTGCGCGTGGCTTTTATTGTTATCTGGTATCAAAGTGCCATCTGTTATCAAAGTATTTGCATACCCCGCATGATTTTTGGGTGGGATGGTTGGACGGTATTTCAAAAATAAAATAATAAAAATAAATATTTTTGTATATTAACCATGTTTGAAAAAAACAAGAGATGTGTTTGTCAGAAAAACAATGGCCCCTATTGCGCCGCTTTGAAAAAAAAATGTTTTTGTTTTTTTTACCTTTGACCTTGAAGGATGAACTTGACCTTGAACTTACACCACTCAAAATGTGCAGCTTTATGAGAACACCGCTTTTAAATATATTTTTGACCTTTGACCTTGAAGGATGACCTTGACCTTGAAGGATGACCTTGACCTTGAACTTCCACCACTCAAAATGTGCAGCTTCATGAGAACCCCGCTTCAATTGTGTTTTTTTTACCTTTGACCTTGAAGGAATACCTTGACCTTAAAGGATGACCTTGACCTTGAACTTCCACCACTCAAAATGTGCAGCTTCATGAGAACATCGTTTTGATTTTTGATTTTTTTTATTTTGACCTTGAAGGATGACCTTGACCTTGAACCTCCACCACTCAAAATGTGCAGCTTCATCATGAGATACACATGCATGCCAATGCTATCTTCAATATTAAAAAAGTTATGGCCAATGTAAATGTTTTCAGACTGACAGACGCCATATATTTGACATTTGACCTTGAAGGATGACCTTGACCTTCACCTATCACCACTCAAAATGTTCAGCTCCATGAGATACACATGCATGCCAAATATCAAGTTGCTATCTTCAATATTGAAAACGTTATGGCCAATGTTAAAGTTTTCGGACGGACAAACACCATAAATTTGACATTTGACCTTGAAGGATGACGTTGACCTTGACCTTTCACCACTCAAAATGTGCAGCTCCATGAGATACACATGCATGCCAATATCAAGTTGCTATCTTCAAAAGTGAAAAAGTTATGGCCAATGTTAAAGCTTTTTTCGGACGGACGGACAGACTGACTGACATACTGACGGACAGTCATTATGCCTCCCTACTGGGGGGCATAAAAAAAATTTTGGGGGTTGGGGGGGTATAGTAGGATGGTGTGGTGGTCATTTATTAGATGATCTCAAATTTTTATGTATAAAGGGCCCATAATTACGTCAAAATGCCAGTCAGCGTTACATAACTTTGCCTGTACAGTCCCCTTACGATAGTTACAATAGTTACGATAGTTAGTAAGTGTTGCAAGTATGAAAGCAATAGCCTTGATACTTAAGAAAAAAATGGACCTTAACACAAAACTTTCAAATTTTCAATTTTCTAAGTATAACAAGATGTGCTTGTGAAACACAATGTCCCCCTATATGATGTTTGACCTTGTAGGATGACCTTGACATTGTGAAGGATGACCTTGACCTTGACCTTTCACCACTCCAAATGTGCATGCCAAATATCAAGTTGCTATCTTCAATATTGCAAAAGGTATTCATAAAATAAGCGATTTGGGCCACAAATATATGACCTCTGACCTTGAAGGATGACCTTGACATTGACCTTTCACCACTCAAAATGTGCAGCTCCATGAGATGCACATGCATGCCAAATATCAAGTTGCTATCTTCAATATTGCAAAAGTATTTATAAAATAAGCGATTTGGGCCACATATATTTGACCTCTGACCTTGAAGGATGACCTTGACCTTTCACCACTCAAAATGTGCAGCTCCATGAGATACACATGCATGCCAAATATCAAGTTGCTATCTTCAATATTGCAAAAGTATTCATAAAATGAGCGATTTTGGCCACATATATTTGACCTCTGACCTTGAAGGATGACCTTGACCTTGACCTTTCACCACTCAAAATGTGCAGCTTCATGAGATACACATGCATGCCAAATATGAAGTTGCTATCTTCAATATAGCAAAAGTTATTGCAAAATGTTAAAGTTGGCGCAAACAGACAGACCAACAGACCAACAGACAGGGAAAAAACAATATGTCCCCCACTACTATAGTGGGGGACATAAAAAGGGCACATAATTCTGTCAAAATGCCAGTCAGAGTTACATAACTTTGCCAGCACAGTCCCCTTATGATAGTAAGTGTTGCAAGTATGAAAGCAATAGCTTTGATACTTAAGGAATAAAATGGACCTAAACACAAAACTTAACCAAAATTTTCAATTTTCTAAGTATAAAAAGGGCACATAATTCTGTCAAATGCAAGCCAGAGTTATCTAACTTTGCCTGCCCAGTCCCCTCATGAGAGTTAATAAGTGTACCAAGTTTGAATGCAATAGCATTGATACTTTATGAGAAAAGTGGACCTAAACGCAAAACTTAACCGGACGCTGACGCCAACGCCGACGCCAACGCCGACGCCAAGGTGATGACAATAGCTCATTTTTTTTATTTTCAAAAAATGGATGAGCTTTAAATGGATCCACTTCATACAATATTTTTCAACAAACAGAACTTCTCTTTAGTACATTTTAATTTTTACCAATGCTCTAAACCATTTGAACTTATGTTTAAAATGTCAACCGCAAAGTACTAACAATAACATAATCAAGAAATTTTGCACTATGTATTGTAAATGCTTTTAAATTACTTGATATTTTTCTTGAACCATTTAAACAAAAATATGCATTGTTTGTATGTATGCAAGTTCGTACGTGCATGCATGTGTGTGCGCGCAGGTGTGTGTGCATGTATATGTGACAGCGAGTGTGAATCCGCCTGTGCGCATGCTTATTGTTTTTGCCTCTCATGTGAAATGATCTATACATATATGTTGTATGTATGCGAACTATTATGAATGAATGGACTGTATATTTTTTAACTCTTTAAAAAATCTAAACATAATTATGAACAAGTGATCCATATATGTTATATTATATTATCAATATGTTATGTATGAAAATGTAAATGCTGCATATGTAAATGTCAAACATGGTAAAATAAATGAAAACAAGCAATGTGTGTGTGAAACACTAACGGTATGTCCCCATATATTTGACCTTAGACCTTGAAGGATGACCTTGACCTTCACCTTTCTACACTCAAAATGTGCAGCTCCATGACATACACATGCATGCCAAATATCAAGTTGCTATCTTCAATGTTGCAAAAGTGTACATTAAATAGGGGATTTTGACTCATATATTAGACCTTTGACCTTGAAGGATGACCTTGACCTTTCACCGCTCAAAATGTGCAGCTTCATGAGATACACATGCATGCCAAATATGAAGTTGCTATCTTCAATATTGCAAAAGTTATCGCAAATGTTAAAGTTTGACGCAAACACACAAACAAACAAACAAAACAACAGACAGGGCATAAACAATATGTCTCCTACTATAGTGGTGGGGGACATAAAAAAAAACAATTGTTCATGAATCTTTCACATAAATTGCAAAAAAATATTAAAAAATATTATAATTTCTTAGAAGCATAATTTGCATCTATACATCTCTCTGTTAACTATTCAAGTGGTTGCCCTTATGGTTTAATATATTTATTTATCAGAACAAAAATGTGTATTTTTTTGGCCAATAAACTACGAGAAACAATTCTTCTCATACAACATCAACATGTTTTACATCGTGCAGATGCAAACACTTAAAGTAGCAGAGGCAGTCAATTTCTGGAAACAAATTTTAGCACATAACATGCCATCTTACCTTGGTATTCTTGTAGAGTTGAAGAGATTTGGGTATTGACTCATGTCAAGTGGAAATGCTTTGTACCAGTAGGCCCCATAGAACGATATTGACTTTGGTAGCATTCTGAAAAAAAAATAAATTGTTTTACATCTGATCAAAAGTCCAGTCAATAATCTCTTGGAACTTCTTACATGTGGCACAACCAGAACAGCCTGTGTTCATTGCTAAAAACTTTTATGATGCAGTGCAGTGTGCATAAACATATCAGGAAGACATTTTGCAAAATTACAAACCACTCTGTACTCTTACATCCATTGTACGACTTATACAGAAAATCAGGCTGTTATTCTTAGTTAAATAAGAGAAATTAGTTTCCACTATTCATTTAAGAATAGAGCATGAAAGCATCAATATGAGGCAATCATTGTTAAGGGTAGTTTTACTCATAACAGCTAGCTTAACTGACCACTTGCCAGCTGTCAATCTAACTAACTGGTCAGCATATCAGACATCACTTTTTTGCAGCATTTTGTCTGACAAGTAAATAGTGTCAGTGTAATAGAATGAGCTTTATATGAAGGATAACTAAGCAGGGGGGCAATACATTAATTGGTGAATTGTAAATTGTACGGAGCACACTTTTGCCTTATTATTTGTTAGAAGAGTATTTTATTATTTTTGCTTATTTCAAAATGTAGAATATTGATAGTTGTTAAAGATTGGACTTAGAGAGAAATGCTTTTACATGATAGCTTTTCATGTATGAAATTTGATTGATACCCTTGTAAGTTGTACATAACAAGACTATTGCCAAGCAAAATATGTCCCCTAACGGCTCCACCATTGTCAGAAATATATATATTTTTTTATTTGTTGCCATTTTTGACGTAGGAACAAATTGAAATGACATGCAAAATGTCCTTATCGCATCTATCCATGTTTCAAGTTTCATGAAAGAATATTAAAAACTTTTTAAGTTATCGCAGGATCCAGAAAAGTGTGACAGACTGACGGACACACAGAGCGCAAACCATAAGTCCCCCCAGGTGAAACCGGTAGGGGAAAATAATATACTACATGTATTGCTGCCAATTGATGCATTGCTCCAAGGAGACAACTTAAGTTGCACTTATGAAGCAAAAATTTCATTTTCTTTTATAGAAATTCAATGTTTCCAGTTATGAAAAAGTAAAAATACAAAAAAATTAAGCAATATTTACTAGGTTCAATATTTCAAAACAAGAGGGCCTGAAAGGCCCAAAGTCGCTTACCTGAGATAAAATGAAATTACCTGTTGCAGCCAAAGATATCAATGGAACAAATGTTCTTACCAAGTTTATGAAGAATGAACAACAAATGACCCCCTGGCGGCCGTGTTTTTCAACAGACCTGAACCATTTTTTAACTCGTCCAAGATATCATTGGGACAAATCTTCTGACAAAGTTTCACAAAGATCCGACAATAAATGTGGCCGCTACAGTGTTAACAAGGCAAATATTCATGACGCACAACAGAAGACAGACAATTGACAAAATGTTATTACAAAAGTTCACCTTGAGAAAAAAATATTATTCTCACAAAAATTGTCACCATGTTTGAAGATGATATTACTAAAACTAGTTCAGTAACTAAATCAAGATATGATAACAACATTTGCACTCAGCAAGTGTCATTCAGATTGAACTAAAAATGTGACTAAAAGTATTCACAATTGTAGACATACAAAAAAACTAACACCACCCCTGAGAGCCTTGTTTATGAACAATAATGAACTATTTTCAGACTCACCTTTCAATTATTTCCAATTAAAAAATCAATATATCTGTTTTAAAACACAAATCTTTGATAATGTGGGTTATTGTATTAAACAATAAAACCCAGTTTATTTTAGCAGAAATGTGGACCCTTTAAGGGAGAGTATCTTGAGCATACTAGTATGTTGATGAATAAAGAGTTCTCTCAAATTCCTGAGTTAGAGTTACTACCCATTCTATAATGAGAAAGTTCTGAGATTAATTCCTTTTTGGCATTGGATTCCAAGGATTAAACCTACAGAAAAAAATCGAAATTAAAAAATCTACATTAATCTGCAGAGATATGTCTTAGATATATAACAAAAGCATCACAAGATGTCTGGAAGAGGTAAACAAGCAGGAAGGAAGAGGAATGCTCAGACAAAACTGCCAGAAAATAAGGAAACTAGAGTGTTCACAAGCTTTTTTACTATATAAAAATAAAGGAAAAAGACCCCCCCCCCTCCCTGGTGGCTATTTTTTTTTACCGATCCATACCATTTTCGAACTCAACTGTCGTATCCAGGAAACAAATGTTCTGACCAAATTTCATGAAGATAAGGCAAAAAATGTGTCTTCTAGACTGTTCACATGTTCTATACATACATGTACATATAGAGAAAACTGCCCCACCCCCTGGCGGCCATGTTTTTCCACCCATCATGTCCATTTTCGAACTCGTTCGAGATATCTATAAAATCAATGTTTAGAAAAAAAATTATGATGATTAAGCAAAAAATGTGACTTCTAGAGTGTTCACAAGCTTTTTTTACTATATAAATATAAGGAAAATGACCCCCCCCCCCTGGCGGCCATGTTTTTTTACCGATCCGAACCATTTTAAAACTCAATAGTCATATCCAGAAAACACATGTTCTGACCAAATTTCATGAAGATTGGACCAAAAATGTGACTTCAAGAGTGTTCACATGTTTTCACTATATACATATATAGAAAACTGCCCCGCCCCCTGGCGGCCATGTTTTTTCACCAATCTGGACCATTTTTTAACTTGTCCGAGATATCAATAAAACCAATGTTTTGACCAAGTTTGATGATGATTGGGCAAAAATTTTGACTTCTAGAGTGTTCACAAGGTTTCTCTATAGCCATATAAGGAATACTGCCTCGCCCCCTGGCGGCTATGTTTTTCAACCGATCAAAACCATTTTTGAACTCAACCAATATATCATTTAGAAAAACATTTTGACAAAGTTACATGAAGATTGGGCATCAAATGTGACTTCTACAGTGTTCATAAGGTTTTTCTTTTTTTTGGGACCAAGTAAACTACTTTTTGACCCAGCATGACCCAGTTTTGAACTCAGTCTAGGTATCAATGGGACAAATGTTTTGACTAAGTTCATGAAGATGGGACAATAAATGTGGCCTCTAGAGAGATCACAAGGCAAAATGTTGACGGCGCAAGACGCACCACGGACAAAAGGCGATCACAAAAACTCACCATGAGCACTGCTAAAAAATATACCTGCACATGAATAATGAAGAGGCTGATAGCATGCATTTAATGAATCCATTAAGTTTGTCATCAAAAATGTGAAACATAAGTGGTTTTCAAGTGAACTATATATTCAGCTGAAATTGTATACGTAAAATCCTCCGTTTTCTGTTTACAAAGGGATAGAATATTAATTGCTTTAGCTCAATTAACTTTTTCAAAACATTTTGATGTAAAAAGACCATAACATGAAATAGCCTAATACTAAGGACATATTATGAGTTTTGGCATTTCCTGAAGCTTTCTTTAAGCAGATTTTTACACATAAACCCTGACAGACATAAACTGATTGCTTATCATGATAACAGCTCTACCTGACAAACTTCCTAAACTTCATGGTGTCACTCTCCTTTGGATTGAGATGGTAGACGTCAGGTTCCAGAAGGTTCGCTCTAAATGTCTTCATAAACCTAAGCGAGGACACCACCATGTTTGTGGCTCGAATCAGCTAGAACCAGTACAAATATTTTGTCAAAAAAGTTAAAAGAAGTTGCTATATTGTCAATAGGCAATACAACAAATGTAAATGTCTTAAATGAGTTATTAACAGCACAAACATTTGAGCGCCTAAAATGAGCAATTTTTTTTTTTAATTAACTTCTTGTCCTGTTCATGTAAAAAGTCTGGATTACTACAGATTAAATATATTTGACAGTTAATAGATTTAATGACACTTTTCAAAACCATTAAAAGCTTGCAGTCTGTTCTGGTTTTTTGCTGTTTGCTGCTCATCAGTAACTAAGGGTTGGAAATGAAGCCTTTAAAATTTGAATTTAGTACGAAACGACTAAGTAATGAATTATATTTAACTTTCTAAGGGACTACAAATGCGTCTAAATACGTATCTATGTGGGAAAGGGATAACTGACAAAGGCTCTACTTAAATTGGTGGTAGGGGAAAATTTTATGACCGATCCCCGTAAAAGGGAAGTTGTCAGGGTGGGAGACAGTTTTTATAATCCTCGGATAGACAGTCCGCCTACAAATGAGCTAGAAGGGTCTGACAAAATTACAAAAGAAACATACCTGGTCCATGTATTTTGGGTTGGGATCATCAGTGAAGGTAATGAAGGGGTTGTGGTTGAGACACACAGGTCTCCTGTCCTTCAGGTACATGTCAGACCAGGGCTCTGGAAAACACATATTCATTTTAAAATACATTTTCATATATAGTTTGAGGTTGTATTTTTTATGAACAAGTTGCAAAATTTACCAAACTATGAATTCTAAAATTTGCCTAAAATGTGGAATTTTATATTGTTGGAAGCACTACTAAGTATGCATTTAACTCCCCATGCTTGCAGATGACTCTTTACACACCAACAAAATGCTTTGACTGCTTGAATTTTGCTGTTAACCTTATACATGTTTTAACCAAATTTATTGACCCCCTGTTTGTTTCTGTACAATTCTACACCTTTTATGTGCAAGCTATACCTGATATGTAACTTGTGTGCTTGTTTTGGCTGTCCCGTTGGATCAGTTGGTTATGGAGGGCTAAAATGGAGCAATATCACATGTACTATACACAGTTGATCCTCTCTCTATGGAATCTTGACTTAATGCATGTGCGTAAAGTGTCGTCTCAGATTAGCCTGTGCAGTCTTTCACATGCAAAGTAGGGAGAACATTTTCCGTCTTAAAATTTTGGCTAAGAAAAGACTTCTTACAAAATACAATCAAAGCGGAAAATGTCCCAGATTAGCCTTTTACGGACTTCACAGGCTCATCTGGGGCAACACTTGACCAAGGAGGCCAAGAATTCCCAGAACAAGGCTACATTAAACACACCGATTCAATTACACAATGGATCTATAATTATTTAATGCCACATTGACTTAAATATTTGAAAGTGCTTTTGTTTTCTGTAATTAACCAACATTTGCTTTGTTTTTGAAATAACAAAACATTTTACAAATAAAATTTACATAAAAATATGGAAATTAACTTGGATAACTAAGTTCACAGTGAAGGAATACCTAGAAGAAAACAATATTTCATTAAACAATGCAAGCACATGCTGTTTTGTCTCAGATAACAAAACGCACCAATTCCTTCGGAACCGGCAAAATCATTGGCTAGTTTTTTTGTTGTATTCCATTCACTTTCAGTCATGAGTACTGCCTGGGACTTCAGGTATCGGTCCAGGGTTTGCTCCAACTTGGGAATGGGAAGCCTTGGCAGGCTGCGCTGGAAATGATCCGATGGCACGATGCTCTCATGCATGTAATCATTTCCGGCTGTCGTGCTAGATAAAGGCAAAGAATGACTGACTGAGTAAAATGCCTCGAAATTCATATTTGTTGCATTTAAAACAAGAGGCCCCAAAGGGCCTTGAGTTGCTCACCTGAGAGACTTAGATGGAAAGAAACAAAGATTAAAACTCTTCAGAAAAAAAATTAAGTTATTAGTATGACAAGACTGACTTTAAAAATAAGGTGTTCTAAAGTATTCACAATAGGCCTATATAGAAAATTACCCCACCCACCCTGGCGGCCATGTTTTTAATACCCAGATTTTTTAAAATATATATACAAGGAAAACGCTTCTTACAAACATAATTATAGAGAAAACTGCCCCATCCCCTGGCGGCAATGTTTTTCCACTGATCACGACCATTTTCAAACTCATCCGACATATCAATAAAACAAATGTTTTGACCAAGTTTCATGATGATTGGCCAAAAAATGTGACTTTTAGAGTGTTTACAGGCTTTTTCAGTATATAAATATAAGGAAAATGCCCACCCCCCCTGGCGGTCATGGTACTAGATGGATCAAAACCATTTTTGAACTCAACCGTCGCATCCAGGAAACAAGGGTTGTTAACATTGTTATGTGAAAAGAAAAGGTTTGCTGTTTCGGCAGATATATACATATATGCGCTATCAGTAGTTTTGTGTGTGTGTGTTCAATTCTTTTTAAATAGACATTTGTTACCCGTTGGGACAAAGCTATTATTTTGGATAAAAGTAATATGAGGACAGTAATTTAATAATGAGCATCAGTAAAAAAAAATGGAAGTACATTTTTCAACTAATTGTTGTTCAAATTTGAGATCATAAAAGCGCATCTCAGCATCTTATAGGGGATGACTGTTTACAATCTGTTTAGCAAGAACACTTTAAGATACTGAAAACAACCGTATTTGTTCAAGAGATTGTGTTTTTGTAAAATAGTTTTTGCATAATTAAATAAAATATGTTGAATTGTTATCATATATCAAAGTCAGTTATAAAAAAGTATATGAGTATGAGAATATGTACAGCTACTAGAAATTCAATATTGATATTCTTTTATAGAAAAAACATCACTTGATCTTTCTTATAGTTATAAATGTGTGCAAATATAGAAGTAAACACACACAAGACATTTGAAAATGTATCATATCAAAACAACTATCAAACTATTTGTATTTTAAATGCACAAAAAATCTGTAGCATAAATACATTATTTTTGCAAAAACAAATGCAAATCAACTTTTCTTTAAACAGCTGTTTGTGCTTCTTAAAAGATGTGATAAGTTGTTGTTTTTTACTACCAAATTGTTCACATTTTTGACAAAGTGTTTTTAAAAAACTGGAACAATTTTAGGACTCACCTTGCATTGATATTTCCAATTGAAACAACAATAACACCTGCTTAAATCACAAATCTTTCATAATCACACACAAACTACTGACTAACTGAAAAATGTAGGGTAAAACATTTCCAGTTGTAATGTCTGATCTATCTTATGAATGGTTTCCATCTTACATTAGCACAAAGGTCTTTGATCATCATCATCATCATCATCATCATCATCATTGTGCACCAACATCCGCATTACAACTAGATTGTTAACATGGTTTTAATATAGTCATATTATGAAAACTGCCGCTACCCTGGCGGCCATGTTTTTCAACAAACCGTAACCATTTTCTAACACAGCCAAGCTATCAATACAACAAATCTTCAGATTAAGTTCCGTGAAGATTGGGCTATAAATGTTACTTCTAGAGTGTTAACAAGGTTTCACTATAGCCATATAAGCAGGGATCATATTTTTTTCGGTTTTGTCGGTCCTAGACCGATTGTGGTCAGGAAAGACCGATTGAAAATCCCAAAGAGCCGGTCCGATTCTGTTTTCCAAAATTTCCCATGTCAAGAAATCGATTACACAGTGCACATGCTAACACACCCTTATGACATTCTTAATTATCTCGATTAGGTGTGATAAACCATTCGCTGCAGTGTCTAAAACCGGTCAGGACCGGTTTATTGCACGTCAGACCAAGTATACAAAACTTGTGAATAGCGGATTAAAGACGCGTCCGAAATTAATAAGGGTGGTCGAAACTTAAGGCCTATGATGTACATAATGAACGTTTATCGGTGTCATTGTGTGTCTATTGATAGTTATCATTGTTATAGCGGTTTCTCTGTTTTGTCTGCTAAGGTGACTGCTCGTACTGGTTTAATCATACTCGGTCTTCGATATTAATTTACGTGCATGTGATTCAAAACAATATGTTGCGATTGTAATGTATTGTTATCACTGTAAACTGTTATAAATTTATTAGTATATGAGATAGAAGTAAAAAACGATTCTAACACGGCACGTGAAAACTTTCATATAAACAAAGAAGAAAATCTTCTATGGGATATTCTGCAATAATTATGGGCATACCTTGTACACTGAAAGCACGCGCTGTAACTCAACAAAACATGCCGATACATTTTCCACCAGCGTAATAATCCGGTATTATAATCATGAATGAAAGTCGAGAACCTGATCGACAGAAAAGCCGAAAGTTATTTTTATTGGCGAAACTTCACATAAAATAGTACCCAAGAAAAAGAATATATATTGTATAACTCTTTAGTAAAAAACTGTGTAAGAATCGAAATAATTCGTGTACTTTATAGTTTGTTGTTGAATAACCCATGACCGGAAAATTAGATGCATGGTTTCAAATCACTCGTGCTTTGCACTCGTGATTTAATCCCTACGCATCAAAACTATCGGCCGTGGGTTATTTGACAACAAACTGTAACGTACACAAATTATTTCTTAATTATTTCGTTTTAGTATTGTCAGTAGCCAACCTACGCACAGACATTTGCTTGGTTCAGTGCATGTTTGTAGCTATTATCGAGTCGACAACGATTAAAAACATCAGTATATATAGACTTACACAGATTTATAATATTGACGATGAAAAAAGTCTGATAAAACAGCACACGAAACAACAATGAAATAGCAAATGATAAAACCAGTTGAGAAAACTCGATGTTCTGTTTAAAAAAATGCCTTAGGGAATTTGACTTGTACATTTATGATACCGCCTTCACGAATGACAAAATCAATGGTATATATTTTAACGTAATTTGTCATGATTTCGGATATTAATTTTCGGATACTTTTCCCCCATTTATATCCAGATAGATTGATGTTGCGGGAAAATATGATCCCTGCATATAAGCAAAGCTGCCCCGCCCCCTGGCGACCATATTTTTCAACAGACCAATACTATTTTCAAACTCAGCCTAGCTATCATAAAAACAAATGTTCAGACCAAGTTTCATGAAGATTGGACAATAAATGTGACTCCTAGAGTGTTAACAAGGTTTAACTAAAGCCATATAAGCAAAACTGCCCTGCCCCCTGGCGGCCATGTTTTTTTACCGATCCAAACCATTTTCAAACTCAACCGTCGTATCCAGGAAACAAATGTTCTGACCAAATTTCATGAAGATTGCACCAAAAATGTGACTTCTAGAGCGTTCACATGTTTTCACAATATACATATAGAGAAAACTGCCCCGCCCCCTGGCGGCCATGTTTTTTCACCGATCTGGATCATTTTTGAACTCGTCCGAGATATCAATGAAACCAATGTTTTTACCAAGTTTCATGATGATTGGGAAAAAATTGTGACTTCTAGAGTGTTCACAAGGTTTCTCTAAAGCCATATAAGGAATACTGCCCTGCCCCCTTGCGGCCATGTTTTTTTAAGGGACCAAAACCATTTTTTAACTCAACCAACATATCATTAGGACAAACATTTTGACAAAATAACATGAAGATTGGGCATCAAATGTGACTCCTACAGTGTTCACAAGGTTTTTCTTTTTTTTGACCTAGTTACCTAGTTTTTGACCCAGCATGACCCAGTTTCTAACTCAGTCGAGGTATAATTGGGACAAATCTTCTGACCAAGTTTCATGAAGATCGGACAATAAATGTGGCCTCTAGTGTTCACAAGGCAAATGTTGCAGAAGGACGCACAACGCAAGACGGACGACAGACAAAAGGTGATCACAATAGCTCACCATGAACACGTTGTGCTCAGGTGAGCTAAAAATATCATTATTGTAATTCAGATATATGACAATCAGTTACAAAATTTTATGATCATGATTTATATACTTTACCTATAAAACACTGGATACAGGTAACTGCCCCTTCTTGTCTGAAAGAAATATTTCTGATATGAGCATGAATTATTAAAGACAGAATTGTGACACAAATGCACTTAAACGCTAAAGCTTACATGCTTTAATAAATTTTCTTAATAGAAACTGTTCACATATACACCCCAGGAAACCCGAAACCTTGTGAGCAGTGTAAAACCATTGGAGCGGTGTTCGGTATTTTACCAAAAACTAACATAGGGTAAGTAAATTGGAAAAATTTAAGTTTGAAACAACTGTGTATTAACATTAATAACAAAGGCATTGGACTACATGTAGAAAAAATCCTGCCATAACCTCTAAGCAGGGTTACTCCAGAAAACTATTTCTTGTGGAGACATTTGCGCTTTTAATGAACATGTTGGGTAAACATGAATACCATCTGGAGAAGACCAGGAAACCTTATATGAGCAGTACTTTAATGTACTTTTAAATGCCTTATGTATTATCAATAGTGCCTTTTTTAACATTCTCGAGTATAATTTCTTTTTACCAACACTATTTGGGACAATTTATAGAAAGACTTGACTGCTTTCTCACATAAATTAATTGGTTAGGTACATAGAATTATGTCTTAATAAGTGTATATGGGGGTTGTATGTATAATATTTAATTAGTCACAGTTTTAAAGTAGGTGGTAGTGATGATCGCAATCCTTACTTCATTGATTCACTTTTTAAAGAGCCTCAAAAAACTTGTCATTACTTTATGAACAAAAAATTAAGGACTTGGAGCCTATGTGAAAGTTTTCCATTATACATCACAGTGACCTTTGACCTAATGACCTAAAAGATGGTGTAGTGTATATATAAAGCTCATAAGGGTGAACTGATATGAAGTTAGAGGGTTGTATGTTCATTTGTTCACGTAATTTCATAAAAATAAATCGGGATGGACAGATAAAAATCAGGACGGACGTGACGTACTGGGACAGGGACGGACGGGACAAACTGATTCCTATATTGCCCCCCAAACAGAGTTTTAGCAAAAACTGGCAAATGAGTTAGTAATTAAGATAAAGTAAGATAAAACTATCAGATTTTACACATATAAAGTGGACATAGTCTAACCACATTATATATCAGACCATGGATTCAAGTTTCTAAAATGATGTTGGATGAAATGCAAAGAATATCATAGAATGTATTATAATGCATTTTAAAGTACATTTGTATGCATAATTGTATGTGCCCAAATACACTTACTATACTATTGATTAAGGAAATAGCGTCCCTAATTATATGGCTAATAATCGTTATAATTATTGATCTTCGGGACTGTTTATCCCAGGATTACATAATTGATAGTTAAATGTCATAAAGGAGCAGTTAATCCGATAATAACCCCCATAAACTTGACTATTTTACTTGAGCATTCATGGCTTGAAATCGTTTTAAAAACTGTTGATTTTGCGATTTTTGAACTTTTGGTACAAACCAGTTCGGAACAAAACCGAAGTTTCGTACCCATTGAAAATAACGAAAAAACACATATTATATGCACAAATTCTTCACTACACCTGCATTAAACAACACATAAAATTTTATTCTCTAAAATATAACCGTATTTGTGCGTTAAATATGGAAGGTTTAAAGTTGATAGGCGTAAATTGGTTACGCATTTCGAGCACCTGTTAAAATAAAATCGTTCTTTTCTTATTGCTTTCATAATAATTTTTAGTCATTTGAATACTATCAATTTTATAAAATTGTAAAGAAATAATAAAATATTTACTTACAAATCGATTCCATTCAGGATTTCATTTAGTTGCAATAATTCAACTCTAAGCGAGAGCCGCCATAGCAAAAATTATCAAAGGCTCTGGGAGTCCGTTTATATGGACTAGATTTCATTTGACGGTTGCATAATTATTGGGAAATGAGCAGACTTTGCAGATAAAAGGGTTGTACATAGCGTTCTTGTACAAACAATAATGGCGTAGCTTTTGGTACATTCCAGCACATGTACATGATGAAGGATGTTCACGTATTAATGTGGGTAATTAAAACTGGGTTTATTATGATGATTTATAACTCATTTGAACTTTTTCTAAAACCTGGCAAGCGTTTCGTGTTTACAAGCCACCTTTTGGCATCCGAAAAAAATCGAGATTTGTTTTTTGGTTTCGTCAAAAATTGGAGTCGGCGGGTCCAAAAATCATTTCATAAAAAAATTCTGGCCTTATATGCATTTAATATATTATAATACGTTAAACCACATTCTTGTTTTAACTATTATTAAAACAATTATTCATTATATAACTGAACTGAGATCAATATAACATAAATCAGGGGTATCTGCTAGAAGATGTAACTATGTTTTAATCACAATAATGATAGCATACAGCTTACAACAATAGCGTTGCGTATGGGTGCGCTTTAAATTTCTGAAGTCAAAGCCAATGAAAGAGATATAAAAGTAACATCATTTGACAAATAAACATTTTTATAAGATAAAATCAAATAATTTTCAACATCCTACTCAGCACATTTTCTTTTATCAGAATGTCTCAAAAGTTTAAAATCGATAATGTTTTCATAAATTTTAAAGGTTGATTTTTACAGGTTGTTCCTAACTTCCTAATGCCTCGGTCACACTGTCACGAATCAGAGCTACGAATGAGTTACGATTCAATCGGCTACGAATGACGACTTAATGGTCAAATTCGTAGACCGCTACGATTTAAGTACGGAGCACAATGAATCTACCATCAAAATGTTGGAAAACGAACAAGAAATGCTACGGACTGCTACTGATCAACGCGATTTAGTACGGTGCGTTACCAATCGGTTCAATCAAACTACGAATCGACTACGGTCTGGTACTATTAAGTACGATGCTACGCTAATCAGTAAGATCTAACTACGGATCCGCTACGGTCTAGAACGGGTAAGTACGAACTAGAACGGTCCGCTACGAAGCAGTGGGAATTGCGACGGACTGGTACGGACAGGTAGGAACAAACTATGATTAAACATTGCCTCTTGTATTGTCATACAAAGAATGCCTCCCAAAAAGAAAACATGCAAGCGGCAGCAACAGCGCGGGTAATCGTCTACCTCCTCCATCAAAAACCAAGAGCCGGGACGTCTTAAAAGCCAGTCTCTTATCCACCTCCTTTTTCTTCTCTGATCTGATAAAGTATGTAATTATTGATGTACACATATAGATTATGCTTAGCAAAGTATGATTAATTTTGTATTTTATTATGTGGGCTATTAATTTAACAATTATTAAATCACGTAAAAGTAAGAGCAATCAATCTGTAGAAGTCCTTGAAAATCTTTTGGCCTACGAAAAGGTACGGACGACTACGGTGTCGTTACAAACTAGTACAGATCAGTACGGTTTAGTTCGGACTGCTACGTATACGCTACGGTCGATAAATTCGTAGCAATTTTTTGAACAAGTTCAAAATTTGTCAAGGGTTTCAACGGACATCCAAAAGCTACTACAACTGATCACGGATCAAGTACGGAGAGCCACGGACCACTAAGGATAGCTACAAACTGTGCCGAAAAGTATTTGTAGCTCGTTCGTAGCTCAGATTCGTGACAGTGTGACCGAGGCATAATGGATTTCTTATATACTGGTCATCTGTATTCTCACAGTACTTAACCTTCAAATAAAAATGAAAGTAAAAACAAATACTAACATGATAAATTATGGACTCTTTTTTGAGAATAAACTTATTCTCCGCTGATATTCATCTAGAATTACTTACCTCTATAATGGTGTGTGACACCAAATTTGTATTCCCGCGGTAAGTAGGTAGACAGGCTGTATGTCACTAAAACACTGTTTATATATAAAATTGTTTTTATTTAAAATGTTTACAAAGAAGCTTCAATTTTGTAACATGAACAGCTAATATTTAAAATTTAACTTGATATTCAGATGAACATTAACAGATTGTCTGCCGTATGATCTGCACCACTGTCATATTACTTCTCCTCAGGACAATTTATGTAACTGAAGGTGCTTAATTTTATTAGCAATTTAACATATATAGTATATAGTGATGAGTAACATATATTGGCAGAGGTAGAAATACAGTCTGTAACATTTGAATATAATGATGTTCTGGAAAGGGACAGTTCGGAAAGAAAGAGTGAGCAGATGAAGCCTAAACAGGTTAAAAATAACCGTGAATTCTTTTTTTTAATCAGAACATCATTCAGATTGGTGAACTAAGTGTAGATTTGATGGATAACAAAAATTAACTTATGTGACCATATCGTATTTTACCATACTTTAAAATAATTATGTCGGTCGAGTCCACTCCACATTTAAATAATACGAGACTGGTTTCTACGCTCGAGCGATCATTTCTATTGTTAGTTTTAAATTGTTGTTTATATAGTTTAAATTGATTGGTTAATAACTTGTGTAGGTATCCTCGAGGAGTTATCCTCGAGGAGTGTAGTGATGTACAGATCACATTGACCACTGAGTTCAGAGCGGGAAGACGTATTCTTCAGGGCATTTATTTCACATTCAGAATTCGTTAGTTTTATCTTCTTTGTTATACAGGTATGTTCAAGTATTTGTCTACTTGCTCGGTTCATTTGTCACAGTTTGCGCGTATTTCTTATACAGGTAATTCTTTTATTTTTCGACCTTAAGTTTTAGTGTTCCAACGTCGGTGTTGTTTCTATTTTAACATTTTATCACTATTCTTTGTTTGCACTGTATCACGTAATCCACTTACAGTTTCACCAATTGACAAACATGGCATGATTGGATTGTGTGAGTGAAGAGATAGTATTCAAAACCACATTTTGGTAAGTGAGCTGTATGAGTTGTGTAAGTGATTATGTAATGAGGTTCATTGTAAATTTTATCTGTTTTATGTATTTCTGTGTAGTGTAATTGTATGCTGCATGTTCTGTAATGTTCATATTTATAGAAGATGCATTTTATGTGAAATTGTATTTTTCCATATCTGCTATGTTAATGTAAATATGGCCACTAGATTGAACTAGCATTATCATTATTTTCAGATTGCGGAATCTCTTCATTCAAGATGTACTTTAGTATTGGTGTATAATTAACATATGCTATTTATGGTGAGCTTATTAAATATTAAAAATATATATAGTTTTAATCTTCCCCCTGAACTCTGGGTTACACTTATAAAAAAAATATTGCAAATGATCACAGGTAAAACTGACTGTTCTGACAGGGAAATGAAATTTTGGTAACAAATTATGACATGTAATAATCACTTAGGGGACCCAATTAAAAGAACGCAAAAATAGCGATACCGCAAGAATACAGATGCCAACTATATTATGATAGAAATGGACAAAAGCCTTTTAATCATAAGGACCCAAGGGTAAATCCTACAAAGTTGTCCGTTATTTTTAGGATTGCTTATTTTAATTGACCTTTTGAATCCTTATGCTTTAATTTGTCAAGTTGTGATATTGAATAAATACTCAAAAATAGACAATTCAGTTTAACAATGAATGCAATAAGACTTTTGTTATTTTAATACATTTTAAACACTGATATCTTTCCAGAAAAAAAAGGATAGCCCTCTCATTACCGAAAATATACCCTTTTCATCCAGTGTAGTTTGTCCGAAACATATATCCGAAACATTATTCATGTATACGTTACAGATCTTGACATTACAAAAATATGGTAAAGCACAATTTCAGGACCATTACCTGTGCTTTATAGCTGATCTTTCTAGACATTCCTCCATGTCTCGACAAATAACAAATGTTCTGATACCTCGCCATTTTTTGGTTAATTGTTTCGTTGCTGTTTTTTAACCACCTTCGGAGTAACACCGCCACCGGCCAACCGAAAAAGGTGAAATCGATAAAAAAAAATAGTGTGAAAAGTCACTCCACCTTTTAAAAGAAATATTTCAAGCCTTAAGAGTGTTTGTTCTCGACAACATATTTAGAAAATATTACTCTTCATGAATTATTAAAAATGTGACGCTCTAATATAATTAAGAATATGCATCGAATTGGATAATTCCAAAAATATCAGTCCTTCTAAAAAAGCCGGTGACGATTTTAAAATTCGTAAAAAAATAAAATGGCGTTTAATATTTCGACTCTGAAGTTTACCATTCACAAATGGTCAAGTTACTCGTATAATTATGTACCAGAGTAAGAGATTTCAATTTTAATCTGTATACCCAAATACATTTACAGGTGGAAAACTACCTTTTTCTTGCATAACTGATGAACATTTTAGTTATTACCTATTTTCGCGACATGTTTTCTTATTTGACGTTTCAAACTTTCAAATGTTGTCATTGTCATTACGATTTTATCTAAAGTAGCTTATGAGTACGTGTCAAACAAACCATTTGCGTAGTAATCAGACTTAAACATTTATGACATTCTTGCCTTAAAACAATGTCATTTTTCATTGTTCAATTGTCTGAGAGTGAGACACAGAGAATAATGGGGGACAAAAATGTTTTAATAATGCACTAGTCCTGCATTAACCATTCTCACTTGTTCTGCAAACACATGCTATCCTCCTTCAGACATTAAGATTGTAAGATGTTTACATGAATTACAAAATTTCTGGAAAGTCAATAAATTACAGTTACTATAAATGAAATTATAAGATGCAGGGCCCTCAATCCATTTTAGGGGAAGCAGGTCGCTACCCTCATGTCAGAGGGGGAATTTTCGCGGCGTTTCACTTTTGGGGGGATTTTTTTTCTTACTCTCTTATTAGTATGTCAGTGATTTTTTTTGCCAGAAATTACAGCCGATATTCGGCTGCTTCCCAATTGCAAAAATTGACGTTTTTTCCCAAAAATTTGATTAAAATTTCCCAAAAAAGACCAAATTTTCCCAATAAAGTCAATAAGATTACAATGTAATTAAGCAATAATTTCGAACGAGTGCCGATCGAGTTGCCAAGTCATCGCCGAACAACAACTGACTTACGTATTGTTCGCGAATTTAGCCGAATACGATTTTACGTTGCTATCCACATCTCTCTCTTTATTGCGGAGGATACCGACGATAGCCGATGTATATGTATCCCGATTGTAAACGCCTGTTTTTACACACGCCCAAGATGGCGGCAAGCAGGCGAGAAATTTGAGATGAGCGGCGAAAATGATAAATAACATTCAAATTAACAATGGATATCATATGGTTATTACGGAATAATTTAATGCGTTTGTCAATTAACGCAAAATATAACGTTTGAGATAAAAACAACAAATATTTATTACAAATCTTCACAGTGAATGTGCATCACGGAAATCAGTGTTGGGAAATTGGAATTAGTCTACCGTTACTCACAAAGTTAAATGCATTTTAGATGAGTATCGTTCGAAAATGGAAAGAGACAAACATGATATGATTTATATGTTAGTGGATCTGTGTAAAATCAGATTCATATGCATATTCTGCTTTATTATGTTTGTCACGCTTTACAGTTTACTGAAATAGCATTGAAGTGCAAGATGTTGAAAGGTAAAGAAATGAAATAAATTATTTTAACTCCATATAATACATCATTAACATAGCAAGACCACTAAAGTGTTTTTTTTATATAAATATTTGTTAATGTTTTCACCGTATGATATTTAATTTAAAAGAATACTGAATTAAATTCTTACTGTTAAAGAGGTTATGATTAAATGGTATATCAGGGACCTATACAAACAAATGTTTGTATAGGTCCCTGGGTATATTTAAGAATCTATATAGATTATTGCAAGTTCAATATGAATGTGGAAGGATATTAACTTAACATTGTCTTCATTGTAAGAACACATTAAATTAGTACTTTATAATATAAAAATGCTGTCAAACATACTTTAATAATTTTAATTCTGTTCTTATAATCATATTTATAATGTTTCCCAATTTCATGGTTTATCGCGCTATTTTTCCCAATTTCATGGTTTATCGCGCTAATTTTCCCAATCCAAAAGGCACAGGCTGTAAGAAAAAAAAATAAAAAAAATCACTGTATGTATTGTATGCTCTGCATGATGTGTATGCTCTGTATGCCTTGCATGCCTTATGTGCTTTGTGTGCTCTGCATGCCCAGTAAACTTAATGTGCTTGTTTTTGCTCTATGTTACATGCCTTACATCAGGGTTTTTTTCTAGAAAAAGGGGAAGACACTGGACGCTGGGTAAAAGGGGAAAATTGAGCGCGAAAGAGACATATTTGGGGAAAAAATAAAAACTGTTCATTTCAATGTCTATAACTCATCTACAGACTTCCGGGTTTTTTTTAGAAAAAGAGGCATGTCTCTGACCTTTTTGTTCTTAAACACATGAACAAGTATGATATTAAAGTCAAAGTCCTAAATAAAGTTGCAGGTGTAGATCTAATAAAGGGAAATGTTTTCAACTGGGGACCGGGGAACGATGTCAATTTCATGATGAATGGGTTGACGATCTAGATCTGCTACAGTATTGGAAGGGAAAGGTGCGGCAGCTGCCGATTGTCTACTTTCACTTTCACAATAATCCGACAGTTTTAATCGATGTTGATTACATGTACCTCCGAATCCTGCTGGGTTTCAACGGTTTTTGATGATTCATTCTTAAAAAATGCGTCAACACAATTAATATTTTCCGAGTCCGAACGTTTTATTTTGTTCGTGTATGAACGCCAATTGTGAGACTTTATTTTGTTTTAACTTTCTATCATGGCTTTCACATAACCCGGATGAAAATTCGACTAGTTTCCGGTAATTAATTGACGAAACACCCTTCTCGTGCAAGACCGGAATCCAGTAAAATAGTCATATGATTAATACGATTAGTTGCCTGGTTTCAATGACGTAATTTAAGAGCTATATATAGAATCACTGGGATTCCCAAATTTGAGTGTTCGTCGGGAGAGAGAGAGAGAGAGCAAGATCATTTTACATGGCACAAATTGGATAAGTGTCGACTTCCCAAAAGAAAAAAAACCCATTTCTTTGAGGGTAAAATATGATATTTTGGTGAAAAATTATATTTTTGGAGGGGAAATGGTATTTTTAGGGGAAAAATTCTGGTAGGGAAGACGCCGAATATCGGCGTCACTTTCTTAGTAAAAAAAACCCCTGTACATGTTTTTATGTTCTTACGGATATATGCTTACTAAATGCTATATGACAAGTAACAACGCCGTATTATAAATGCTTTATACTTGAAACAATTGCTTAAACCTACTACCTATTTTACAACAAATCTAGTGGATATTTTATTCTTTTTATTAAATAATTATCTTACTTTTAAGCAGATTAATCTAAACCTTTTTGAAATATCCATATCTGATGTTATAATATCATGTTTTATATTTTATGTATATTTAACCAGGTTTTCCGAAGGAAAAAACTGGTTATTAGATTGGCGAATGCGGGCGGGCTGGCTGGCGGGCTGGCGGAACAAGCTTGTTCGGGCCATAACTATGTTGTTCATTGTCATATTTTAAAATCATTTGGCACATTTGTTCACCATCATTGGACGGTGTGTCGCGCGAAATAATTACGTCGATATCTCCAAGGTCAAGGTCACAATTGGCAATAACTGAGCTTTTCTGAGCCATAACTATGTCATTCATTGTGAGATTTTACAATTATTTGGAACATTTGTTCACCATCATGGGACAGTGTGTCGCACGAAAGAATCACGTCAATATCTCCAATGTCAAGGTCACCACAACTTAAAATAGATTTATTTTGAAACAAACTTGCAAAGGGGGTTAATTTTGTTTGTTAATTTAAAAAGTTCAGTTTGAGTTGTCTCCCTTAATCAGATTTTTTTTCACAATGAAAACCTGGTTTTGTGACAATTTTGTCCCTTGTTGTCTTTTAATTTACAAACTGTTTTTCACTCTTTCAGCTTTTATACACTTGTTATCCTTATTCGTCATGTTATATAGTCAGTTGTACAAGCTGCCTGAGCTACTGTTTTGTTGTTTTTATTCACTCTTGCAGACTCAAAATAAATCTTATCTTATTATTACATTTGTACATGTTTGCACTATATTCATTTCATTTTTCATAATTTAATATGTTTGACAAGATGAAATTGAAATAGAATGAGATATAATGATTATGAGACACATCTTATTAAAAAAAAGAATTTTTTTTTTTTTTTTTTTTGTCAGGGGGCAATTTTTCCCCCCAAAAGGGGAAAAAGTATACTTTTCAGACGGGGGACTGCGGTCGAAATTCAACCGCAGATTTGATAGATTGAGGGCCCTGAGATGGCAAAGTTAGTTCAAATAACTCAATAAAAACTGACGGCAATGGATACTAATAAACCAGACCTTCGGTTTGTAAAGTTTACAGCAGAGCTGTCGGACTGCGGGAAGTCTCTTTTGAAAAAGTTTGATATCACATTGCGAGAATTAGAATAATCATAAAGCTATAAAAAGACATTCATCAAGCAATCATTACACCGCTGAAAGAATTTTTCACAGTGTTGAATTTTCACGCGCGACACCTCTGACCTCTATAGTTCAATCAGAAATCTATTTTTAATCTGAAACAAACTTCTGATTTCGTATGTTAACACAATGTTTTCAAATTCTAGCTTCAAATAAACCATCCTCATGTTTTTTATGTTGACCCTACAAAAAACGCGCGAAATTTATGAAGTAATGTTAGTCTTGGACATAACCCACTCCAAGCGGGTAGTCTGATAGGTAGAGTGCTTTTTTATTGTCCAATCTTATTAAGAAGTCCAAAATAGCTTCATTTAGATAATAAACACTTATTGACCCCTTATTGACCCCTACCGTCAGTCACTCAGTGCGTGAGTCTGTGAGTCTGTCACACTTTTCTGGATCCTGCAATAACTTTAAAAGTCCTTAATATTTTTTCATGAAACATGGATAGATGGCAATATGGACATTATGCAAGTCATTTCATTTTGTTCCTACGTCTAATATTCTGGTTGCAATGGCAACAAATAAAATAAAAAAATTCTGACAATGGGGGAGCCGGTTTGGGACATATATTGCTTAGAAATAGTCTTGTTTAAAACTGCATTGGCTATTTCCCTCAAGCTCTGATTGACTAGACGCTTATCGAACAGTGTTGTATGTCGATCTTGTGAGACGCTATATAACTATTATTATTATTACTGTGTGGAGAACTTATGGCAACACATTTATTTAAAGGACTTTTCTGCGTTATTTTTAGGGTGCAATACACAAACATCAACCGCAAAATGAGAATGAAGGTAACAACATTAAATATGAACCGTAAAGGAAAAAAAAATTCAACTGTTTTGGAAAACTTATCAGTCTTGGCTTTGTTTAATGTCTCCAAGTATTGGGGAATTTGATTCTGAGCCTGCGTTGCTGATTGGCTGGTTTGTACATTTCATACATAATGTACAAAACATGCAATTATATATAATGCACTAACTTTCAAGTATAGTTTTTAACAGATACAATTTATCTTTCAAGGAACAAATACTGACAGTAAATTTATATGTGAATCATACTGCCTTTTAGATGCTGGTACAATCGGCATGTCGGCAACAAACCTGATGTGGCTTAGGCAATTTAACTTAATGTACTGCTACAAATGTTGTTTTAGATTCAAAGTGGCTGGTTAAACTGTGATTTGGTCTCATCAAATTCCTGTGTTTTTGGAATACTGCAGAACAGCAAAAAAGGTTTGTATTTTTACTCCTACATTCCTCTTTTATTTAGATTATTGACTGATATAATTGTAATTGTATTTGTGTACTGTCCCAGTGGGAAATGTAAAAAAGATGATGAAAAGTAGACGGGCATTTGAAGGAAAAACAACACAGTTTGAAACTAAAATGAAAATACACAAATTTCTTTAAAATATATAGTAAGTACTTAAATTAATATTTCATTTTCAGATTATGTCATAGGATTGTGGAAAAAGCTTGCTGGTGGCATAACATTTCCCGTCTCGGACCTCGAAAGCAGCATCACAAATTGAGGAATTTGTTTGCAAGAAAGCACTGTTGAAAAAAAAAATCTTGTGAACAAGAGCCGTCTCCATGAGATGACATATGCCCCCAATAAACGCTTTGATAGAAGTTATTGAAATGCACTAAGTCACCCTGTGACCTAGTTTTTGACCCGGCATGACCCATATTCAAACTTGACCTAGATATTGTCTATATTCAACTTCTGACCAAGTTTGGTAAAGATCGGATGAAAACTATTTGAATAAGAGAGCGGACACGAAAAGTGTGACAGACTAACGGACAGTGCGAAAACTATATACCCCCTTTTCTTTGAAAGGGGGCATAAAAAAGAACTTTTTTTATATTTGCTCTGTGTGCCGTGCCCGGATGGTGAGCACAAAGCGGTCCTTGACAAAGGAAAGCTGGATTTGTTTATAGGTAAATCACAATTTTACTATATAAGTTATTGTATTAATGGTTTGAAATAGTTAAGTTCAAAATAAAGATTAATTCGAATTCTACCATGGCACGTGACTTGTTTTCTATATACAAAGAAGGAAATCTACCATGGGTTATTACCCCGATATACCAACGGTTGTAAGTATGACGTCACTTTTGATGTCCGCGCACTGTTTATGGATGAAGACGACGTAATTTGATTTTTATTGTTGAGGTGACGTCGCGTTATCGCGGAAAATTGGAGGACATTCGGTTAATATAATTCTCATTTATAACCGTAAAATCGCGGATAACTTATTAATGAAATCGTGTTAGAAATCGAAATAATCTACGTGTAAGCATTGGCTATTGTGGTAATAACCAACAGTATGTCATTTAATTCCTACGCATCGGAACTCCATACCGTTGGTTATTACCGCAATAACGAACGGTTACCCGTCGATTGTTTCTTAATTATACGATTAGTGCTCCTGGGCTAGATCTAATAACAGAATGTCTAAGTATCTTGCCGCCCCAAGATCCTAACCTGCCCCCTTTGACCCCCAACATGCCCTTGATTGGATCACATTATTTTACGAGAAATTCAATGAATTTTCAATAAACTAATTTTATTTTAACAGTGAAACTAGTTTTATCAATAAATTTTTTTTAATGAAAATGCATGTAATATTAAATAATATGCATATAAAGCACATGTTATTTTAAAATATTCCACAGCAATAATAACCAAGCACATTCAAAAGTGAACTATATATATTGCCAAATTTGGACCCTGCCTAATTTCAAATCCTAGCTGCAGGGCCCTGGATTAGATATAAAGTTTGAAAAAGCGATTTTTTCTACATAAGTTATCAACAGTATTTGCAATAGGTGAACTTAAGTTGTACTAAATATCAATTTGCATTTCAGATTATGCCATAGGATGGGGGAGAATCGCGGACTCGAACAATTCTGTGATAGAGAGAAATTCCTACTCAAGAAAGCAGTTTAAAAAACGCCTTCAATGTGAAAGAGTGAACTTTTTTATTTTGGCCGTGTATAAGAACAGTTTGTTTTTAGCTCTACTGGCCGAAGGCCTGAAAAGCTTATGTCAAGGCGTGGTTTCCGTCGTCCGTGCGTGCGTTAGACTTTTTCTTGTTTACGCGATAAAGTCCATAGTTTTCATCCGATTCTTTTCAAACTTGTTCAGTGTCTTTAAATTAATGAGGACTCGAACCCTATTGAAAATGGGTTACATCATAGTAAAAAGTCCAGAATTATCTCCCCTTGAATTTTAGAAAATTGTGAAATAAGGCTTGTTTACGCAATTAAGTCCACAGTTTTCATCCAATTATTTCCCAAATTGCACAGTGTCTTTATCTGAATGATGAGTCAAATCCTATTGAAAATGAGCAATATGGGAGTTATAAGTCCAGAATTATCTCCCCATTCATTTGAGAAAAAAATGAAAATTCAGTTTTTTTATGTGATAAAGTCCATAATTTTCATCCAATTCTTGGCAAACTTGCACAGTGTCTTTGTATCAATGAGGACTCAAACCCTTTTTTAAAAAGAGCAATATCGAAGCAATAAGTCCAGAATGACTTCCCCTTGAATATGAGAAAATTTTGAAATCCCGCTTGTTTACGCAATTATTTCCACAGTTTTCATCCAATTATTTCCAAATCTGCACAGTATCTTTATATCAATGAGGACTTTAACCCTATTGAATATGAGCAGTATCGGAGAAATAAGTACACAATTATCTCCCCTTGAATTTGAGAAAATTTTCCTTGTTTGCGCGATTAAGTACACAGATTCCATCTTATTCTTTCCAAACTTGCACAGTGTTTTTAGCAGTAGAGCGATTCAGGCCCTCATGGGCCTCTTGTTAAAAAAGTGCATGTCTATCAAAATATTTGTTTTATGTATATATTATGAATATTTTTGTTGTATGTCTTAAAAGCTACATTGTATCTTAAAAGTATCATCGAAATGCAGAACGAAAATGCGTACATTTTCCACATAAGTTTCGCATTTTTTTGTGACTGCGGGAAAAATGCGGGGATTTTCAGCATTTGTTCCGCATTTGCAGAAGTTTAAAGTATAAAATGGTGATCCAGCTTTTTAAAATGTATTATCTTAAAATAAATATAAAGATACTATGTTAAATATTTCTTGTCATAATTTTGACTAGTTTTTAGCTAACCTGAGCACAAAATGCTCATGGTGAGCTTTTGCGATCGCCTTTTGTTTTTTTCAAATGGCCTGTCCTTATATGGGTATATTTACAATCAGGGATCATTTTTTTTTCGATTTTGTCGGTCCTAGACCGATTGGGGTCATGAAAGACCGATTGAAAATCCCAAACAGTCGGTCTGATTCTGTTTGCTAAAAGTCCCATGTCATGAAATCGATTACACAGTGCACATGCTAACACACCCTTACAACATTCTTATCTCGATTAGGTGTGATAAACCATTCGCTGCAGTCTCTAAACCGGTCAGGACTGGTTTATTGCACGTCAGACCAAGAATCAAAAACAGGTGAACCGCAGATTAAAGACACGTCGAAATAATAAGGATGGTCGAAAATTTTGCAAACTGAAAAAATCGCAAAACAATTTAAGAGACTTAAGGCCTGTGATGTACATATCGATCGATTATCAGTGTCATGATAGTTATCATTTTTATAGCGGTTTCCCTGTTTTGTCTGCTGAGGTGACTGCGCGCACTGATTTAATTATAATCGGTCATCAATGTTAATTGACGTGCATGTGATACAAAACAATATGTTGCGATTGTAATTTATTGTTATCACTGTAAACTGTAATAAATTTAATAATATCTGAGATAGAAGTAAAAAACAATTCTAACACAGCACGTGAAAACTTTCTTATAAACAAAGAAGAAAATCGTCTATGGTTATTCAACAATAATAATGGGCAGACCTTATACACTCAAAGCACGGGCTGTAAATAAACAAAATATGCCGATACATTTTCCATCAGCATAAATTACAACATGCATGTAATCCGATATCCGCCCGTAATCTAAGTTACGCCCGTAATTTTAACATTCCGCCTGTAATCTGAATTCCACCCGTAAACTGCTTTCCGCCAGTAATCTAAAATTCTGTCCCACCTCATTTACATATTTTGCCCCTGTTTTCCGCCCGGATTATGTCTGGAATCCGTCTGGAATCCGCCCCTCATCTTAAAATCATATATAGAAAAATATGCCCGAAATTTAGTTTGCGATTCCAGGCTGATTCCGGGCGGAACATTTCGTACAGGACTTCATAGTGTTTTTTCTGGAGAAAAGATCTATTTATCTTGTGATTGTTTTCTTAACTGTTTGATTTTACAACAAAACATTTCAATAAACATTTTAGTTTAGTTCAGATAAAAAGCTTTCAAAATAACACTTGTAACCATGTTTGTAGGAGTTTATTAAATTCTATTTATTGACATCTTGTGAATTTACTATCAGCGTGTTTTTTGTTTTTTTTAGCTCACCTGTTACGAAGTGACATGGTGAGCTTATGTGACCATGTGATGTCCGGCGTCCGTTGTGCGTGTGTGCGTGCGTGTGTGCGTCTGTCAACAATTTGTTTGTGTAGACAGTAGAGGTCACAGTTTTCATCCAATCTTTATGAAATTTGGTCAGAATGTTTATCTTGATAAAATCTGGGTTGGGATTGTATTTGGGTCATCTGGGGTAAAAAACTAGGTCACTAGGTCAAATAATAGAAAAACCTTGTGTAGACAATAGAGGTCACAGTTTTCATCCAATCTTTATGAAATTTGGTCAGAATGTTTATCTTGATGAAATGTGGGTTGGGATTGTATTTGGGTCATCTGGGGTCAAAAACTAGGTCACTATGTCAAATCAAAGAAAAACCTTGTGAAGACAATAGAGGTCATAGTTTTCATATGATCTTAATGAATAGCAACTCCAGAAGCTGAGTGGCTAATCAGCTGATAACAGGAGAAAACCAATAATCATTGACACGACTTCACCTAAAATCGGTCTTACAAATTTGTTTTTAAAAATATGATTATCATTCAAAGTTATTTAAATAGGAAATAAAATTACCTTTCAAATGGTATAAACATCAATTTGATACTGATTGATTACCATATTATATAGCCTATTACTTAATTGGCTTCTGTGCATTTTGTTAAGTACGGCTGTTTATCACACTTTGTGCAATCGTGCTGTGAAAGGCATCTGTTTTCATTCAGTTTGCGACATAGTGGAATCAGTTACACATTGTTGTTTACAGGCTATTTTTATAGACCAATGAATGAGCTTTATGCAGGTGTTTGTAAAATTACAGTATGACCTTCCTACGCCGAGAAAATACGTCCCAAAGTTAATCGTAAATTGCCGAAAATCTTGTCAGTATTTCGAAATATTACATTTATAAACTAGACATTCTAAACTTTATTTTGATACCAAAAATAATATTCGCAAACGATTTTTAGCGCGTCGTATTTGTCTTTGAAAACGCGCCTTTGTTGAAAATTCCAGTCGAGTCGAAGGTCAAGCTTAGCCGCCATTTTGTTTACAGTCGCATTGCATAGTTTACAATCAGAAACAAGCTTTACGTTTGATTATTGGATTGTTTAAGCGTTATGTTTAAATAAAAATTGATGGGTAAGTAAATAAACAATTGAATTATTTCATTTAATATCAATAAATCTGTACATATTTATTATAAATAGTCTTCAAGAAAAACGAAAGTGCATTCGTCACCAAGCCATTTTTCGGCTCGTACTACTAGTCGTAGTCGTTCAATGTTTGCAGTCGAACGGAATATAGAAAAACAATCAGTCAAACATATTTTAAGTAATTTTCGTAAAAACTAGTCATTAAATTATTACGTCTATTTGTTTCCGCTAATGAAGTAGATAATAACGATGTTCCGATGTAAAACCAATATTTCAAATTATTTGCGATTACTTTCGTACCAAAAATAGGAAAAATGTTTCTTACTGTTAACAAGCAAACACAATTACGTTTACGTTATTTATTGCACAAAAAGCTGAATAGTGTGTGTGATTTGTTTATCTTTTCAATTTTAGTTGTAATGATGGGGACCCAGAACTACCCTGGACCTTACTGTCAAGCACTGGGCATCACAGATTCAATTCTGCGCAGCAAACCTGACAACTAACAGAAACTTACACTCACTAATGGAGCAGTTTTAGAAATATGGCAGATTGCAAAGAATAAAAATATTCACAGCAGTGAACTTGTCGGTTTGTTGGCTTTCTTGGATGAAGCATTAAGGGGCCTTTTCACGCGTTGTTAAATTGACAAATTAAATTGAAAAAAGTTGTTTCAGATTTGCAAATTTTTGTTTTAGTTATGATATTTGTGAGAAAACAGTTATACTGAACATTTACCATGCTCTAAAATAGCCTTTATATGCATCTTTTGACGATTTAAAAACCTGAAAATTATAAAGCGTCGAAACGCGAAACGATTGAATAATTTGGAGAGTTCTGTTGTTGTCGCTATATTTTGTGAAACTACGAGGATCGCTTATATGAAGTATAAAATTCTTCTTTCATTGTGGTAAGAAGGATGGCCGAGTGGTCTAATGCGCAGACTTTTTACTCCAGTACTCCGGTGGTCAGTGGTTCGAGTCTTGCTGTGGGTTACCTTTTTTTCAATTTTTTAATTTTATTCTTGATTTTTTACTGGAGCTTTTTAGATGAAATGTTTACATTTATCAATATAAAACATTTAATGACAAACTTCAAAACATGCTAACATCTGTGAAAAGGCCCCTTGAGTAAACTGTAAGGAAAATGCAGTTACTATTAACTGCGTCTGTCTGAAAACGAAAAGAAACTGCAACATAAAAAAAAAAAAATGTGCAAAAACTCTGCCAGAATTGTTGAAACAAGAATTCACAGACAGTAAACATTTTGAATAAATTGTGCCTGCCAAAACATGCAGTAATGTTTCCAATGAAAACGTTGAATTGACTGTGTGCCAAACTGTGATTGAAATTTCATGGCCTACTCCCCTGCCGCCTAGTAGTAGTTGTTGATCTGAAACATCCCTAAATCAAGAAAAAAAACAGTCAGTGTCTTGTCAAACAAATTTCAAGTGTGATGATGATTCGGACAATACAAAATGTTATAAAATGACAAGGTATTTGTGTGCTAAGCAAATCAAGAATTTAAATAAACTAAACAAGAACATCAACTTAGCTAAGTGCAAAATTGCAGAATTGGAAAAAAGTCGTGGACATTATTCCATAAAGAATATCAATAAAAATATCGCGATCGTATGGGATAATAAAGGTACAAAGCGTTGTGTGTTCAGGTTCTTCCTTTTACTTCTGATTCAAATATAATCAATGACATATATAAACAACAACAAATATAACGTGACGTCAAGGATGTACTACACTAAAGCGCGGCGCGGCAAATAACGTTACGTTACATTCACAACAAAAAAAGACGAAATTGCCCGCATAAAAAACTTCACGGAATATAATCAAACGAAACTCTAAATGAAATATGGTCAGATGTTTATCATGATAATATCTGATTTTGGACCCTATATGGGTCATCTGGGGTGAAAAATTAGGTCACCGGGCCAATTCTAGTAAAACCTTGTGTAGATGAAAGAGGTCACAGTTTTCATCATGTCTTAATGAAACTTTGTCAATGTATTAATTAATGAAATCTGGCTTTGGATTGTATATGGGTCTGATAGAATTTAAGTTGATGTAGCAAGGTTAGTCAGGTGAGCGATTCAGGGCCATCATGGCCCTCTTGTGTGTAATTGGGTTCAAAAGTCTGCCCCGATCCCAAACTCAAATTGTATATATTTTCCCCAAATGACTAAAATTCCCAATGGAAGGTTTCCAAACAAATTCAACATTACGTTCATTTTCCTGCCCAGCAATATAAATTGAAACTTAATAATTATACAGGGCCCTCATTTGGCCGTTTTGGGGCCGAAATTCGGTCCCATACCCCCATTAAAATATTAAACTTTTTTCCCCTATTTCAGATTAAAATTCCCCCCTAAAAAAAAAAGTTTTTTTTACTTTTATACCTTAGTTGCTAGCTGGTATTGTGCTATTAACCTTTGATTAAATGTATATTTATGTAAATTACATTCAAATATAGCAATTTTAAGTGCTGAATGGTTGGTGAAAAGATCTTCTAAAATTCCCCTATTTACCCAAAATGATGCGAAATTCCCCCCTTTAAGGGCCCCGGCCCCAATCCCCCTTAGTGTAGCAAGGGCCATGTTATAAGATTGAAAACACTTTTATTCTTAATCTTAACATACTTTGTCAGCAAAAAAAAAATACCAAGTTCCAAATTTTAAACAAAAGGACGCAATCTTACCCAATCGCAAAAAGGCCTTGGGCGCCTTTCTCAAATGTTAAAAAAATCACATCAAATTATTTATTACAAAAAGATCAGTATTGTTGTTAAAAGGATAGATTCGTGTACAAAGCAGTGTTTTTTTCTCACCATTTTTGGGATGGGGTCAGGTCACTTTGTAGTGGGAAAAATTATTTTACTAAAATTGGGAAATAAGTGTTGTTGTTCATTTTGCTAAATAAAACTTTACAATTGAAAATAAATTGTTTTTCAATAGTATATGTACTAATGTTAAACTTATTGAACTTGATGGGAGATGAACTAAATGTTGAGATTTGTTTTGAAAGAAAAACATTACTTTTAACCGCTTCCCCAACCGAAGTAACCTTTTTTTCCCCTAATTTGACCAAAATTGTCCCCAATTATACTGTAAAAATTCCTCACCAAAGTAATATCTAAACTTTGTATGAAAGTCAAACTTGTTTACTTGTTGAGCCTTCTATTAGGCTGGAAAAACCCAGAGCCGTAAAAAGACTCCTAGGGGAAGGGGGTATTCGTATTGGTTGAATATGCCTTTCATTACCTCCTGTATTATTCTCCTAGAGGTGTATGCATATGGTATTGATCAAATAAGCATGACGTAATTTTGTCGTTCATGACCAATCTGCGAATTACAGAACAAGCCGAATTCAAAAGCTATAAATATATTACATTTAAAGGCTATTACGACTAAAAAGATTTTCAGTCATGTGGATATTTTTGGAATATTATGTTTCATTATTATTTTCCCCAAATAAGAAAAAATCGTGCTATATTCCCCTAAAAAAGGCTGAGGCCCCTTCCCAGAAAAGGGTGTTTTGTCCCTGACTTTGTTCCATTTGAAATGGGTCCTCATTATCCCACAGCCCCAAATTTGAACAAAAAAAACATGGCATTATAGTGACTATTCAGACAAATACATGATTCCTTTATCGGTTAATGCATATGAAAGTAATAACTACATACAGTATTTTTTCCCAAAGGTTCTTTTTACAATTAAATTTGTCCCCAAAATGAAGTCTTTCACAATGCAAATTTAATAAATATCAATAATTGTGTGGTTTTCCCGAAATAGAAACAAAAAAGCCCTTTTTTCCAGGGGTCAGATGATGTGAATTTCTAACTGTCATTTGTTATATCAGCAGTTTACAATTTCAATACTGGACTGAAGTTCAGAAAAAATGCATAAACATACATGACATAACACTAACTGTTAACCATTGCAGAAATATCTATCTGGACAAGCCTTCAGACCAGTCATCCAGGTGGTCTTCTGACTCCAACCATCCTCCACAGGTCAGCAGAGCTATTTGCGGAAACTGAGCCCAAATACTTGAGATATCATTGGCATTGCAGTCCAAATACCAGGAATATTGATGGCCATTCAGCCCAAATACTTCAGATAGTGTAGTCTATTAGGCCAAAATACTTAATTAAAGCTATGATTGGCAATCTAGCTATAATATTTATGATAATGTTTGCAATGGAGATACTTTATATGATACCCTTCAATTAATATCAAATACATGAGTTATTGTTGACAATCCTGCCCAACTACTTGAGATTATGTTGGTAATTCAGCCCAATTTCTTGAGATATCATTTAAAATTCAGTCCAAATACACAATATTTTGTCAGCAATTCAGACCAACTTCTTGAGATACATGTATCGTTGACATTTCAGCTTAAATACTTGAGATATAAACATGTATTACTATTAGTTTATTCACTGGTATTGAGTTTGCGTGATCAAGCATATCACAATAGACATGTGTATGCCTCATTAAACCTGTTGTACAAATTTAGACAGTAGACACTAAACTAAGCAGATTTAGAAAACAGTTGTTATCTGCAAAAAAAAAAAGGGGCATTCCTCTTGCTGTGTTTAATGACATATTTTAGCTGCACATAAAGTGTTCATTGTATAAACTTGTTGATACGCTCTTGTCCTCTCTGATAATATGTACTTTGTGAGACTATGTTTATCCTTCATAAACAAAGATTACAATTATACTTAAATGGTTTGACTGTTTGTCGACTTAATTGAGTCATACTTGGGGGGGGGGGGGGATTCTTAAATTGGTTTTCACAAACAAAATTCACCCTCTGAATGATTGCCATTATGATCAGATTGCCTTTCAACATTCAAAATTATGCCTAAATAAATTAGATGATAAAAGAGACACTCTAGATTCATAATAAATTGCCTGGAATGAGTCTATTAATTGCATATGATTGTTTCAATACAGGCTAAAACTATCAATTGATTTCTTTCCTTTCAGTTTCTGGTCTTGAAACTTGAGCAACCAGCAATAGTGGGTTCCATAACATTTGGAAAGTATGAAAAGACCCATGTCTGTAACCTAAAGAAATTCAAAGTATTTTGTGGGTTGTCAGATGATCTGATGATCGAGGTGTTGGAAAGGTAACCGTTTGTTATTTAAAACATTTTAAACAAGGCTTGTTAAATGTTGTTTTACAATCAATCATAATTGGTTGATAAGTATGTTTATTCTTTCAGTATCATCTTCTGTTTGACTATCTTTACTTCATAGAAGCCATTGTTGAAATAATTTAATCAAAAGTTTTATGACAGGGATGTGATTTTTTTCTCCATTCAGTTGATTTTCTTCTGTTCAATCACAGACTTATTTAACAAATAGTTATTTACTTTGCTGGATCCATATTAAATGAAGAGTTAAGTTGTACTTGATAAGGGAGGTACGACATTTACCTCCCCTGAGGTGATTCTTAAATCACGCACCTGACATTATGACTCTGTTTATTATACTGTACTTGCTGTTACCGGTACTTACCAATGATCACATTTACATTTGGTTATTCCAGCGGTTTGAAGAATGACCATGTTCCAGAGACATTCAACTTAAAGAATGAAATAGACGGCCATTATTTTCCATGTCGATTCATTAAAATAGGTATGTTTTGTTCTTGCCAGTAAGCTTTTTTATGGATTTAAAAAAATTCTTGAGTTGAACAATAATTTTTATTTCCTCTAAACATAAGTCTTTAAATTTCAGTCCAGTATCCTTTGTGGAGTTTTTTCTCCTAAATGCTTCCGGATAAAACCTGATTTTTTCTATGTGAGTCTACCTGCATGACTTACAGATGAACTTCATTCCGGTCCATGGACTTTTGGTTAAGTTAAGAGCCTTGGACTTAGAAATTTTCTCTTGAATGACAGTTTTACAGACTTTTTTTCCTGAATGCTTGCAGTTATGGACCGGTTTTTTGGTGTGTGATTCTACCTACATGACTTACAGATCATGTTCAAGTTTCATTCTCTGCCATGGATTTATGAGGAAGTTACAAGCTCTGGGCATAGGAACATTTATGCACAAACGCGAGATTTGCTTTGGGTAGCCTCTGAAGCACAACCTAGTTTTCATGAGCTGACCAAAGCCAATCTTGCTAAATGTTCGCAATTTGTCGTGGGATTCACATCAAATATATTGTCACACAAAAAATAAAAAAGAGCATTGTGTATCTTGTAAAATCCATGTTACCAGATCACATCTAGCCTTGAAATTTTGGCTATTGCTATAAGGAACACTGACTTTTGATGGGTTAACTTAATGGTATGAAATATTTACGAAATTTTCACTGATTTTGAGTATTTTTGTGGCTTTAAGTCTACATAATTGAATGGGCATATTCCATACAAATAGAACTTGAAGATAAATGAAACTGATGGATTATTGTGTTTTATTGTCTATATCTGCCCAACAGTTCCCCTGCAGACCTGGGGCTCCAGTTTCAACTTCAGTATTTGGCATGTGCAGCTGAATGGAGTCGATGAGTGGGAGGTGGTACAGCCCTGCATGAATTGGTTCAACACGGTATGACTCTGTCAATCCTTTCTGGTATGATAACAACTTCTCTTGGTATTATTTTGAAGATTTGTATCGAGCCAGTATTGGTTAAAGTCTGCTTGAGGGTTGAAAAACAATACAATTGACCTGTGAAATTAAACAGACTTTGCCTGGTTTGTCGGGTTGTTGAGAACAAATTATGGCTTTTAAGCCTCATTTGTTTCAGTAGCCAGTAACCTTGAATTAGGGACAGTATTACGTAAGGGATAACCAGAACTTGTATCGTCTGAGACACATTGGCTTCAACACTCTATGCTCCTCATTAGACACATTGACTTCAACACTCTATGTATGGTCTGAGACACATTGGCTTCAACACTCTATGTATGGTCTGAGACACATTGGCTTCAACACTCTATGCTCCTCAACCATTGTATCGTCTGAGACACATTGGCTCCAACACTCTATGCTCCTCATTGGCTTCAACACTCTATGCTCCTCATGAGACACATTGGCTTCAACACTCTATGCTCCTCATGAGACACATTGGCTTCAACACTCTATGCTCCTCAACCATTGTATCGTCTGAGACACATTGGCTTCAACACTCTATGCTCCTCATGAGACACATTGACTTCAACACTCTATGTATGGTCTGAGACACATTGGCTTCAACACTCTATGCTCCTCAACCATTGTATCGTCTGAGACACATTGGCTCCAACACTCTATGCTCCTCATTGGCTTCAACACTCTATGCTCCTCATGAGACACATTGGCTTCAACACTCTATGCTCCTCATGAGACACATTGGCTTCAACACTCTATGCTCCTCATGAGACACATTGACTTCAACACTCTATGCTCCTCATGAGACACATTGACTTCAACACTCTATGCTCCTCAACCATTGTATCGTCTGAGACACATTGGCTTCAACACTCTATGCTCCTCATGAGACACATTGACTTCAACACTCTATGCTCCTCATGAGACACATTGGCTTCAACACTCTATGCTCCTCATGAGACACATTGGCTTCAACACTCTATGCTCCTCATGAGACACATTGGCTTCAACACTCTATGCTCCTCAACCATTGTATCGTCTGAGACACATTGGCTTCAACACTCTATGCTCCTCATGAGACACATTGGCTTCAACACTCTATGCTCCTCAACCATTGTATCGTCTGAGACACATTGGTTTCAACACTCTATGCTCCTCATTGGCTTCAACACTCTATGCTCCTCATGAGACACATTGGCTTCAACACTCTATGCTCCTCATGAGACACATTGGCTTCAACACTCTCTGCTCCTCATGAGACACATTGGCTTCAACACTCTATGCTCCTCATGAGACACATTGGCTTCAACACTCTCTGCTCCTCATGAGACACATTGGCTTCAACACTCTATGTATGGTCTGAGACACATTGGCTTCAACACTCTATGCTCCTCATGAGACACATTGGCTTCAACACTCGATGCTCCTCATGTGACACATTGGCTTCAACACTCGATGCTCCTCATGTGACACATTGGCTTCAACACTCTATGTATGGTCTGAGACACATTGGCTTCAACACTCTATGCTCCTCAACCATTGTATCGTCTGAGACACATTGGCTTCAACACTCTATGCTCCTCATTGGCTTAAACACTCTATGCTCCTCATGAGACACATTGGCTTCAACACTCTCTGCTCCTCATGAGACACATTGGCTTCAACACTCTCTGCTCCTCATGAGACACATTGGCTTCAACACTCTATGCTCCTCATGAGACACATTGGCTTCAACACTCGATGTATGGTCTGAGACACATTGGCTTCAACACTCTATGCTACTCATATGACACATTGGCTTCAACACTCTATGTATGGTCTGAGACACATTGGCTTCAACACTCTATGCTCTTCATGAGACACATTGGCTTCAACACTCTATGTATGGTCTGAGACACATTGGCTTCAACACTCTATGTATGGTCTGAGACACATTGGCTTCAACACTCTATGCTCCTCAACCATTGTATCGTCTGAGACACATTGGCTTCAACACTCTATGCTCCTCATTGGCTTCAACACTCTATGTATGGTCTGAGACACATTGGCTTCAACACTCTATGCTCCTCAACCATTGTATCGTCTGAGACACATTGGCTTCAACACTCTATGCTCCTCATTGGCTTCAACACTCTATGCTCCTCATGAGACACATTGACTTCAACACTCTATGCTCCTCATGAGACACATTGGCTTCAACACTCTATGTATCGTCTGAGACACATTGGCTTCAACACTCTATGCTCCTCATTGGCTTCAACACTCTATGCTCCTCATGAGACACATTGGCTTCAACACTCTATGCTCCTCATGAGACACATTGGCTTCAACACTCTATGTATGGTCTGAGACACATTGGCTTCAACACTCTATGCTCCTCATTAGACACATTGGCTTCAACACTCTATGTATGGTCTGAGACACATTGGCTTCAACACTCTATGCTCCTCAACCATTGTATCGTCTGAGACACATTGGCTTCAACACTCTATGCTCCTCATTGGCTTCAACACTCTATGCTCCTCATGAGACACATTGGCTTCAACACTCTCTGCTCCTCATGAGACACATTGGCTTCAACACTCTCTGCTCCTCATGAGACACATTGGCTTCAACACTCTCTGCTCCTCATGAGACACATTGGCTTCAACACTCTCTGCTCCTCATGAGACACATTGGCTTCAACACTCTATGCTCTTCATGAGACACATTGGCTTCAACACTCTATGTATGGTCTGAGACACATTGGCTTCAACACTCTATGCTCCTCATGAGACACATTGGCTTCAACACTCTATGCTCCTCATGAGACACATTGGCTTCAACACTCTCTGCTCCTCATGAGACACATTGGCTTCAACACTCTCTGCTCCTCATGAGACACATTGGCTTCAACACTCTATGCTCCTCATGAGACACATTGGCTTCAACACTCTATGCTCCTCATGTGACACATTGGCTTCAACACTCTCTGCTCCTCATGAGACACATTGGCTTCAACACTCTATGCTCCTCATGAGACACATTGGCTTCAACACTCTATGTATGGTCTGAGACACATTGGCTTCAACACTCTATGTATGGTCTGAGACACATTGGCTTCAACACTCTATGCTACTCATATGACACATTGGCTTCAACACTCTATGTATGGTCTGAGACACATTGGCTTCAACACTCTATGCTCTTCATGAGACACATTGGCTTCAACACTCTATGTATGGTCTGAGACACATTGGCTTCAACACTCTATGCTCTTCATGAGACACATTGACTTCAACACTCTATGTATGGTCTGAGACACATTGGCTTCAACACTCTATGTATGGTCTGAGACACATTGGCTTCAACACTCTATGTATGGTCTGAGACACATTGGCTTCAACACTCTATGCTCCTCAACCATTGTATCGTCTGAGACACATTGGCTCCAACACTCTATGTATGGTCTGAGACACATTGGCTTCAACACTCTATGCTCCTCAACCATTGTATCGTCTGAGACACATTGGCTTCAACACTCTATGTATGGTCTGAGACACATTGGCTTCAACACTCTATGCTCCTCAACCATTGTATCGTCTGAGACACATTGGCTCCAACACTCTATGCTCCTCATTGGCTTCAACACTCTATGCTCCTCATGAGACACATTGGCTTCAACACTCTCTGCTCCTCATGAGACACATTGGCTTCAACACTCTCTGCTCCTCATGAGACACATTGGCTTCAACACTCGATGCTCCTCATGTGACACATTGGCTTCAACACTCTCTGCTCCTCATGAGACACATTGGCTTCAACACTCTATGCTCCTCATGAGACACATTGGCTTCAACACTCTCTGCTCCTCATGAGACACATTGGCTTCAACACTCTCTTCTCCTCATGAGACACATTGGCTTCAACACTCTCTGCTCCTCATGAGACACATTGGCTTCAACACTCGATGCTCCTCAACAAGGGTAAATTAGGCAAGCAATATTATGCCCTAACAATATGTGTCTTGTTCTGTGAAAACTGGGCATAATGCAGTCCGCACAGGCTAATCAGGTACGACCCTTTCCGCCTAAACTTTATTTTCGGTAAGGAGGGACTTCCTTGAAACTAAAAATACCATTAAAGCGGAACGTGTCGTCCCTGATAAGCCTGTGCGGACTGCACAGGCTAATCTGGGACGACACTTTGCGCACATGAATTAAGCCCAGTTTTCTCAGAACAAGACACAATTAATCCATGAGATGTCTAATTTTCTCCATGTCATTTTAATTTCATGTATGGAAACTTTAACAGATATCTGATCAATTCATTGCAATAATAAGCAGGTGGCTTGTCAGTATTCCTGAACAAGGTCAACTGACAGGCATTTTACTTACGTTGGATAATGAAGTGATAATGAAATATACCTTTTGAATCGATAATGTACACCTTGTGACCTTTGGCAGTGACTGTACAGGATCTATTTCTGTACCTTGATGATTTACAAGAAAAGTAGAAATATCTGATAAAGTCTTATAGTCTGAAATCCTCTCAGTGTAAAGATATTTCAAAAGCCATGAACGTACCTTGAGGTGGTTGTTAAATTTATTTTGCAAATACTAGTTAAATGCATTTGGGTTGTTTTGTTTATATGGTACATCACAGAATTTTGTAATAAGAATTTAACATTCACCACATAAAAATAACTTTTATAAGGATTTGTTTAGGTGTCAGATTATTATATTGATGAATTTTTCTTGTCTATGTTTTAGTATCGCGAGAAGGAGACCATTAGATTGTGCCTGAAGCATTTTCGTCAGCGCCAGTATGACGAGGCATATGAAGCTTTGCAGAAACGAACCCGTGTCGACCTGGAGCACCCAATTCTTACTGAGCTGCACAATCTGCTGGTTAGGAAGGGAAACTACGAAGCCTGTGAAGACCTGATAACAAAAGCCTGTGAAGGTATGATGTTTTGAAGGCTTATTTAGGTCTTTTATTATTTTATTAGATGAATTTATTATTAAATGATCTGAGCACAATGTGTTCCTTGCGAGATTTTGTGATCACCATTTGTCTGTTATCTGTCTGCTTCCTTCAGTTATCCAACCTGCGTTGCCAGCATTTTATGTAAGAAAACTTTAGAGGCTACATTTATTGCCCAGTCTCCATGATACTTGTGATACATTTTGCACAATAGTATCTCTGCTGAGATTGAAAGTTGGTCTAATTCTGTAAAAAACTTTGTCACCTGGTCAAATTCAATATTAAAGTTTGTGACACTTTTAATGTCACATTGTTAACCCATTGATAATAGCTTAGCCATAATGAAATTGCTCAGAGCATTATGTTTGTTAGAATAATATCTTTGCCAAGCTTGAAGAATGGTCTGGTTCATTAAAAAACATGGCTCTTGAGGGCGTTGGTAGTTTTTCTTATGCCTTTTTTGAATCCCTCTTGACATTGTGTTTATTTTGTTTGTAATAAGAATTTGATCATGTTAGCTGGATGATATAAACATTTAAGTAATTTCATGTATGCACATATACTTAACTAAAGGAAACAATACATCATTTAAGAAATAAATTGATTGCATGAGTGGTTAGACAAAAAATTCAAGTTAAGTGCGTTATGATTTCATAAAGTAAAGATATGTTTGGATATAGGCACATGTATGTCTCGCCGCTGTGAATTGTGTACAAATAAAATAAATAGGCACACTTAAGAGTATTTGAGTAATTGGGTCCAGGTGTGCTGTGTTTCTGTTGTAGAGGGGATGTTTGATGAATACATCAGTGACCAGGACTACAAGCCCAAGTGGATGCCCATTGGACCCTTCAGTGAAAGTGGATTGAATGGTTTCATAACCTTTGTTCAAATTTCTTTCTTTGCTCAAATCGTTTCATTCAGATGAATTTATAAGATATTTTAAAATAGTTACCAGTAGTACAAATGTGTTCTTGAAGAAGGGCATGTTTTAAGAATAAATGTTAAACTATTATCTGGTTGAACATAATTAACAGTATGTGATGTTTTACGTATTAATGAATATTTTGCAATTTGGGCATTTGTTCAATAACAAAGAAAGAAAAGGATTGTTTTGAATATGAGCCGCACTCTGTGAAAAGGTGGTTTAATGCATGTGTGTAAAGTGTCGTCCCAGATTAGCCTGTTCAGTCTGCTTAGGCTAATCAGGGACGACACTTTCCGCCTAAACTTGATTTGTGCTAAGAAGAGACTTTCTTGAAACGAAATATATCATAAAAGCAGAAAGTGTCGTCCCTGATTAGCCTTGCGGACTGCACATTAAAACCCTTTTTCACAGAGAATGACTCATATTTATGATGTATAAAGGCGGGTAAGCTCAGTGTATCTGGTACAGGACTGTTAATCTGGGTTTTGTGAATTCAAGCCTATCACTGGCCATATGAATTAAATTATTAATCTTAAATCACAAACATTACTGCATGATCTTGGAAAAGGTACACACAGAATTTATGTTCCCTTTTGTTAGCTCACCTGAGCGATAGCTCGGGGTGAGCTATTGTGATCACTCAGCGTCCGGCGTCCGTCCGTCCGTCTGTTTGTCTGTAAACAATTTGTAAACATCTTCTTCTACTAAACCATTGAGCCAATTTCAACTAAATTTCATGTGGAGCATCCCTAGGTCATGGGACAAAAGAATTGTTTAAAAAAATTTGATCACATAACCAAGATGGCCAGCCATGACCATATATGGTAAAAACCTTAAAAAATCTTCTTGTCAGAAACCGCTCATCAGATTTTCAAAAAATTTCACAGGGATGACCTTTGAAGGCTCCCCTGAAAAAGTTGTTCAAAGAAATTTGATTCGTCAAAAAACATGGCCGCAGGAGCTCGTTGAACTTTGCATGTTAATTCATTTTTGCCTATTTTGTGAAAACTTTCGAAAATCTTCCACATTTTTTGTCCGATCCTTTCCAAATTTGCACAGTGTCTTTATATCAATGAGGACAGGAACCGTACAAAAAATGAGCATTATTGGTCCATGAAGTACAGAATTACCTCCCCTTGAATTGAGAAAATGGTGTTTATGCAATAAAGTCCAAATTTTTCATCCAATTCTTTCCAAACTTGTAAGGATTTAGCATGGTTCAAACAAGGGAAACAACTACGGTTTATGCATGTTCTTTTTATTACAGATTTGCCTCCCTTTAATTCATTCAAAATCTCATTTTACAGCAGAGATTCCAAATCTGACCTGTAAATGAGCCCCATATTTACTGCCAGTGCTAGGTTACCTTTTCCCATTTGATCATTCTTAAGTATTGGTCTTGTAAATGCTGCTACTGCTTCTGCTACTGCTACTGCTACTACTACTACTACTACTACTACTACTACTACTACTACTACTACTTCTACTACTACTACTACTACTACTACTACTACTACTACTACTACTACTACTACTACTACTACTTCTACTACTACTACTACTACTACTACTACTACTACTTCTACTACTACTACCACTACTACTACTACTACTACTACTACTACTACTACTACTACTACTACTACTACTACTACTACTTCTAATACTACTACTAGTACTTCTAGTACTACTACTACTACCACCACCACCACCACCACCACCACATCTACTATTACTACTTCTACTACTACTGCCATTACTTCTACTACTTTTACCACTACTACTACTACTACTACTACTACTACCACTACTACTACTACTACTACTACTACTACTACTACTTCTACTACTACTACTTCTACTACTACTACTACTACTACTACTACTACTACTACTACTACTTCTACTACTACTACTTCTACTACTTCTACTACTACTACTACTACTACTACTACTACTACTACAACTACTATTACTACTACTACTACTACTACTGCTACTACTACTACTACTACTACTTCTACTACTACTACTACTACTACTACTACCACCACCACCACCACCACCATTCACAGTGACAAAAAACGTATTCACACAATGGCTGCTACTACAACTTATAGCCCAAATAGGGGGGCATGCAAGTTTTACAAACAGCCCTTGTTTCTATGGGATTTTAACCACAACTGTTCATGTTTATCTCCGACACATATTTTTAGGTCACCTGTCATGAAGTGACACGGTGAGCTTATGTGATCGTGTGAGGTCCGGCGTCCGTTGTGCGTGCCTGCGTGTGTCCGTGCGTCCGTTCGTCAACAATTTGTTTGTGTAGACAGTAAAGGTCACAGTTTGCATCCAATCTTGATGAAATTTGGTCAAAATGTTTATCTTGATGAAATTCGGTTTGGGATTGTATTTGGGTCATCTGGGGTCAAAAACAAGGTCACTAGGTAAAATAATAGAACAACCTTCTGTAGACAATAGAGGTCACAGTTTTCATCCAATCTTTATGAAATTTGGTCAGAATGTTTATCTTGATGAAATCTGGGTTGGGATTTTATTTGGGTCATCTGGGGTCAAAAACTAGGTCACTAGGTCAAATAATAGAAAAACCTTGTGTAGACATTAGAGATCACAGTTATCATCCAACCTTTATGAAATTTGGTCAGGATTCTTGATGAAATCTGGGTGGGATTGTATTTGGGTCATCTGGGGTAAAAATCTAGGTCAAATAAATAGAAAAACCTTGTGTTGACAATAGAGGTCACAGTTTTCATCCAATATTTATGAACTGTGGTCAGAATGTTTATCTTGATGAAATCTGGATTGGGATTGTATTTGGGTCATCTAGAGTCAGGAACTAGGTCACTGGGTCAAATCATAGAAAAACATTGTGTAGACAATAGAGGTCATAGTTTTCATCTGATCTTAATGAGTCAGGTGAGCGATTCAGGGCCATCATGGCCCTCTTGTTTTAAGTTGTTTAACCTCTTAACACTTGATATTATAGTGTAATGATCTGTTAATAATACTTATCTATAAATGATTGGAAATTATAGTATAATGATCTGTTAATAATACTTATTTATAAATGATTGGAAATATGCAAGTGTCTTATTCAAAGTGCAAGATAACAAAGTATGCACATGAACTACCGGTTGACCACTTGGGCAGGAGAAGTTCTAGGAGGGGAATTATCTGCCTTTTATTTGACTCTTTACATGACTGAAATTTGGAAGGAAAAAAAAGTGGAAAATCTCTTTTTCACATTTGTTGATTAATCTTTTATGCAGATTCAGATTCTTTGGACGGCCGTCCGGGCATGCGGGGTGGTCACCAGATGGCGCTAGACGTCCACTCTGAGACACTGTACCTGTACGGAGGATGGGACGGAAATCAGGACCTAGCGGACCTTTGGGCGTACCACGTGCCCTCCAAACAGTGGACGTGTCTCTGTAGGAACTCTGCTGAGGAGGTGAGTCCGTTGCGATTTTATTTTTGTTTTTTATAAAGTGCCTGTCAAAGGCGCTTTCTCAACCATGGAAAAACTACAAAATTCCAGATTGCCATCCCAAAAATTCCCAAAAGGGAAATTTAGTCAATATTTATCCAAAAGCACGTTGTTTTTTTATTAAGGGATTTCCTATCATTGATGTTAACAGTTTACTCTTATTGTATTGGGAGAATGTATATGTAAGCCTATGTATGGACAATAAGATATTCTGAACAAGTCCAATTTACATATACCAGCACACGGCTTATGCCTAATCATGGTTTCTGCTTATTAATTGCACTTTATTTATGAGCCTCAGGTCGGGAAAACGAGGCTTCATGCATTTGCATAAAGCATTGTGCCAGATTAGACAGTGCAGTCAGCTGAGGCTTATCCGCTTTTATTTTTCGTTCAAAGAAAGCCTTCTCTCATAGAAAAACTAGTCCAGACAGAAAACGTTGTCCCAAATAAGCATGAGCAGACTGCATAGGTTAATGTTTGACAACACTTTATGCACATGCATTAAAGCCTTTTTAGCTCATATATTTTTTGGAAAAAAAAAAAGAGCTATTGTCATCACCTTGGCGTCGGCATCCGGTTAAGTTTTGCATTTAGGTCCACTTTTCTCATAAAGTATCAATGCTATTGCATTCAAACTTGGTATACTTACTAAAGTATCATAGATATTGCTTTCATACTTGGAACACCTGCAAACTATCAGGGGACAGTAAAGGACAAGCTGCATAACTCTGGTTGTCATTTTTACGGAATTATGGCCCTTTTTTGACTTAGTAACTTTAAACATATGGTTAAATTTTGTGTTTAGATCCACTTTACTTCTAAAGGATCAAGGCTATTGCTTTCAAACTTCAAATACTTTCATGCTATCATGAGGGTACTGTTCCTGGCAAGTTGAATTTTACCTTGACCTTTATGATTAGATTTAATTAATACAGACAAAACAACTCTTACCTGACATACCACAATAGACTCCACCCAAACCATTCCCCACGCCCCCCCCCCCCCCCTAATCCTCCCCCCCCCCTCCAATTTTTTTTTATAAAGATCATCTTATAATTGACCACCACACCCTCACAATATCCCCCCCCAACCCCCACCCCCCCCCCCCAAAAAAAATAAAATGTTGAAACTTGGTTAAAAAACACAAATATTTTATTTTTGAAATACCGTCCCCCCCCCCCCCCCCAAATTTTTTTTATTTTTTTGTGCATTTTTTGGAAGATAATGTAATTAATGACCACACACCCACACTATACACCCCTCTCCACTCCACCCCTCCCTCCTTTGTGATTGAAATTTAGATAGGTCCCTTCACCTTTAAAAAGAAAAATAGATGAGGGGTCTGCACCCGCAAGGTGGTGCTCTTGTTTTAAAAGAGCCATGCACGTATGTTATGTATTCATTTGTTGCCCGGGGTGCTCCCAGTGCAAGGTCATGTCACAAGATGTGCCTGGACTATGACAGGAAGATGTCATGTATTCACTTGTTGTCCATGTATTCCAGGGTGGTCCCAGCGCAAGGTCATGTCACAAGATGTGTCTGGACTATGACATGAAGATGTCATGTATTCACTTGTTGTCCATGTATTCCAGGGTGGTCCCAGTGCACGGTCATGTCACAAGATGTGCCTGGACTATGACAGGCAGATGTCATGTATTCACTTGTTGTCCATGTATTCCAGGGTGGTCCCAGTGCAAGGTCATGTCACAAGATGTGGCTGAACTATGACAGGAAGATGTCATGTATTCACTTGTTGTCCATGTATTTCATGGTGGTCCCAGTGCAAGGTCATGTCACAAGATGTGCCTGGACTATGACAGGAAGATGTCATGTATTCACTTGTTGTCCATTTATTCCAGGGAGGTCCCAGTGCAAGGTCATGTCACAAGATGTGCCTGGACTATGACAGAAGATGTCATGTATTCACTTGGTGTCCATGTATTCCAGGGAGGTCCCACTGCAAGGTCATGTCACAAGATGTGTTTGGACTATGACAGGAAGATGTCATGTATTCACTTGTTGTCCATGTATTCCATGGTGGTCCCAGTGCAAGATCATGTCACAAGATGTGTCTGGACTATGACAGGAAGATGTCATGCATTCACTTGTTGTCAATGTATTCCAAGGTGGTCCCAGTGCAAGGTCATGTCACAAGATGTGCCTGGACTATGACAGGAAGATGTCATGTATTCACTTGTTGTCCATGTATTCCAGGGTGGTCCCAGTGCAAGGTCATGTCACAAGATGTGTCTGGACTATGACAGGAAGATGTCATATATTCACTTGTTGTCCATGTATTCCAGGGAGGTCCCAGTGCATGGTCATGTCACAAGATGTGTCTGGACTATGACAGGAAGATGTCATGTATTCACTTGTTTTCCATGTATTCCAGGGTGGTCCCAGCGCAAGGTCATGTCACAAGATGTGCCTGGACTATGGCAGGAAGATGTCATGTATTCACTTGTTGTCCATGTATTCCAGGGTGGTCCTAGTGCAAGGTCATGTCACAAGATGTGCCTGGACTATGACAGGAAGATGTCATGTATTCACTTGTTGTCCATGTATTCCATGGTGGTCCCAGTGCAAGGTCATGTTACAAGATGTGTCTGGACTATGACAGGAAGATGTCATGTATTCACTTGTTGTCCATGTATTCCAGGGTGGTCCTAGTGCAAGGTCATGTCACAAGATGTGCCTGGACTATGGCAGGAAGATGTCATGTATTCACTTGTTGTCCATGTATTCCAGGGTGGTCCTAGTGCAAGGTCATGTCACAAGATGTGCCTGGACTATGGCAGGAAGATGTCATGTATTCACTTGTTGTCCATGTATTCCAGGGTGGTCCTAGTGCAAGGTCATGTCACAAGATGTGCCTGGACTATGACAGGAAGATGTCATGTATTCACTTGTTGTCCATTTATTCCAGGGAGGTCCCAGCGCAAGGTCATGTCACAAGATGTGTCTGGACTATGATATGAAGGTGTCATGTATTCACTTGTTGTCCATGTATTCCAGGGAGGTCCCAGCGCAAGGTAATGTAACAAGATGTGTCTGGACTATGACATGAAGGTGTCATGTATTCACTTGTTGTCCATGTATTCCAAGGTGGTCCCAGTGCACGGTCATGTCACAAGATATGCCTGGACTATGACAGAAAGATGTCATGTATTCACTTGTTGTCCATGTATTCCAGGGTGGTCCCAGTGCAAGGTCATGTCACAAGATGTGCCTGGACTATGACAGGAAGCAGATCTTCACACTGGGCAGATACCTGGACTCCTCAATGAGGACTGAAGGCAACCTCAAGGTATGAATCTTGTAGAAGGTCTTATACCCATTCCATCCATTTCAACAATTATTAAGGGACTGTTATATGTTTTTGGCAAATAACAATAAATTATTATCTAAAAAAAATCAACAATAATAGAAAAATTAATGTCTGGAACTAAAAACTTATGAAGTTATTAAAAAAATGAAATATAATTGATAATTTAACAAGAACATGTATAAATTAACTGCTCAATTCAAAATATTGCATGATGTAGTGGTAGTGCATAAGCTTCTGATTCTAGAGATCCTCGGTTCACACCCTAGGGAAGCAGGAATGATTTATTGATATACTTCTAGAGCATTTGGTTTATTATAAGTCCCCTGCCGGTTTCACCAGAGGGGACTTGCGGTTTTGTCTTCGTCCGTACGTCCGTCACACTTTTCTGGATCCTGCGATAACTTTAAAATTTCTTAACATTTTTTCATGAAACTTGAAATATGGATAGATGGCAATATGGACATTATGCACGTCATTTCATTTTGTTCCTACATCAAAAATTCTGGTTGCTATGGCAACAAATACACTAGAAATACTGCTGAAAATGGTGTTTTTTTCTGGATCCTGCGGTAACTTAAAAAGTTCTTAATATTTTTTCATGAAACTTGAAACATGGATAGATGGCAATATGGACATGATGCACGTCATTTCATTTTGTTCATACGTCAAAAATTCTGGTTGCTATGCCAACAAATAGACTAGAAATACTGCTGAAAATGGTGTTTTTTCTTGATCCTGCGATAACTTAAAAAGTTCTTCATATTTTTTCATGAATCTTGAAATATGGATAGATGGCAATATGGACATTATGCACATCATTTCATTCTGTTCTTACGTCAAGAATTCTGGTTGCTATGGCAACAAATAGACTAGAAATACTGCTGAAAATGGCGGTTTTCTGGATCCTGCGATAACTTTCAAAGTTCTTCATATTTTTTCATGCGACTTCAAACATGGACAGATGGATATATGGACATTATGCACGTCATTTCCATATGTTCCTAAGTCAAGAATTCTGATTGCTATGGCAACAAATACACTAGAAATACTGCTGAAAATGGCGGTTTTCTGGATCCTGCGATTACTTAAAAAGTTCAAAAATTTTTTTCATGAAACTTGAAACATAGATAGATGGCAATATGGACATTATGCACGTCATTTCATTTTGTTCCTACATCAAGAATTCTGGTTGCTATGGCAACAAATAGACTAGAAATACTGCTGAAAATGGTGGTTTTCTGGATCCTGCAATAACTTTCAAAGTTCTTCATATTTTTTCATACAACTTGAAACATGGACGGATGGCAATATGGACATTATGCACGTCATTTCATTTTGTTACTATGTCACAAATTCTGGTTGCTATGGCAAAAAATAAAAAAATAATAATCTGAAAATGGTGGAATTTCTGACAATGGTGGAGCCGGTAGGGGACTTATATTGCTTGACAATAGTCTTATTCATACTTATCTTGTGTCCAATCTGCCTTTTCTATCCTTACTACCAGTCTATTTGGGTCAACAATTGGAGGCCCATACATTTATTATGCCCACCTTTGAAGAAGAGGGGGTATATTGTTTTGCACGTGTCGGTCCGTTGGTCTGTCAGTCGGTCCGTCCACCAAATGGTTTCTAGATGGCAACTCAAGAACTCTTAGGCCTAGGATCATGAAACTTCATAGGTGCATTGATCATGACTGGCAGATGACCCCTATTGATTTTCAGGTCACTAGGTCAAAGGTCAAGGTGTTTGGGGGGCATATGTCTCCGACAGCGGAACACTTGCTAAAATTTGTGTTACGATTTTGGTGTAAAATTGTTATCATGTCTTTTAATTTCTTAAGTTAAGAAGTTAAGGCAGGGCCTCTGTTTTACTTCTAATACACGAAATTCTCATGGGATCTATTGTTTAAAACAGTATAAAAGCCACTGTGGAGGCTGAAAATGAGCTCTCTCTCTCAGTCCCTCACTTGCTTTCAGCTCAAGAACAAATAAGGTAAATCTTACCTTCGTTAACGAGTTAAAGCTGTTTCTTTTCTCCTTCTATTTTATAGATTTCATTCTTTCCGGCCTTGCTTTGATTTTATTCAACATTATATGACATGTACTTTTTCAATAAAACTGAAAAATCTCTAATTGTGTAAAATTGATTAATAACATATGAAATTGGCAACATGTAGATATTATATAAGCTAAGATACATGATATACCATTTAATTAAACCACACACTACCAATAGAATAGAGTACACAAGATACATTTTAAGAAATTTATTATTAGCTCCACTGGCCAGACGCCAGCGGGGCTTATGTCATGGTCCTGTGTCCGTCGTGCGTCCGTGCGTTAACTTTTTCTTTAAACATCGTCTTCTCCTACAGTACTGGTCCATTTCTGATTATATTTCTCAGGAATGTTCCTTGGGTGAACCTCTTTCAAATTTGTTCAAATTATGCCCCTTGGGTCAAATTTGACCCCTTCCCGGGGGTCACAAAATTGAAAATTTGCTTATATAAGGCCTATTTTGTGAAAACTTTCAAAATCTCCCTTCCATAACCATTGGGCCTAGGGCTATCAAATTGGGTATGTAGAGACATCTGATAGTCCTCTACCAAATTTCTTCAAATTATGCCCCTGGGGTCAAATTTGACCCTGCCCCGGGGGTCACAAAATTGAACAAATGCTTATTTAAAGCCTACTTAGTGCCAACTTTAAAAATCTATTGTCCATAACCGTAGGGCCTAGGGCTACCGAATTCGGTATGTAGTGACATCTAATAGTTCTCTACTTAGTTTGTTAAAATTATGTCCCTTGGGTCAAATTTGACCCTGCCCCGGGGGTCACAAAAATGAACATATGCTTAATATATCCGCGGCCCGCGAAATCTCTCCGCATTTTACACTGGTAGATTCTGCCTAAGCATTTTTAAAACAGCTATAATTGGCTGTTGTTTCCCAATCTTCCAATTCAAATCGGTTTCATAAAATGTGTTTGATATTTCGTATGCAAATGGCGTCGTTGTGGAGCGAAAATTAAGATTATTGAAATGACAAATATCAATCGAATTAACGACTGACATCATATAGTTTGCTAGGAATAATGAAATGTGTTTGTCAACGAAAAAGACTACGTTTTAGATACAAGAAACACATTTTTTGTTTCGAAATGTGCACAGTGAATTTGTGTCACGGAAACCAGTGTTTCTGTTTGCAAATTGGGAGTTCAGTCTACTCGCAAACTAAAACAATTTAGAAGAGGATCTTTCGAACATGGAAATAGACAAACATGATTTGATTTATATGATAGTGGATCTGTGTATAATCAGATTCATATGCATATTCTGCTTTACATGTATTATGTTTGTCACGCTGTTCAGTTAATTGAACTAGCATTGAACTAAAGATGTGAAATGCAAGATATTGAAAGGTAAACTAATTATATATATTAATTTAACGTGTGTTTGTTTATATTTAGTCCATTAACCTTGTTTGTATATAACATTTTATAAAATATATTGTATTGTTTTGTTTGTTTTCACCAAATGGTTAGTAATATTTTTATGTTAACATTCTCAAAATTCTTGTTTTATTATAGGCCCTATTTATCAAAAAAAATTTTTGAATGACTTATGATTTATAAACAGATTGCAAAAAATATTTGTTCAAGATAAACTTAACAACAAATTGTTTTGTTACATTGAAATTAAGTGGACTGTCAACCACGACGACGAAGAAAAGAAAAGTTGTAAAATACCGTATCTTTTTACAATTATTAGTTTATATTGATTAAAATATCCAGACTGGTATATTACATTATTGAAAAAAGTTGTTAAGTTTTCATTTTTTTTTGTATATTTGGTAATGAATTTTACTGGGTATGTCTACCTGGTAATTACCAGTTAACTATTAAAAAAAGAAAAAACATGACAGGTAACCAATGTCAGATGGAAAAAGTACAGTTAGGTCAAGCTAATTGTTTGTCATGATATCTCTTTAAACCTTACGCCATATGCAAGTAGTGTTGCATGATCGCAACATCTTGATGAATTATAATTTAATTTTTTGTCTCATAAACATTTACTTTGTAAACAACCTCTACAAAGTTATCATTCCTACTGCCTTTCAGCACCTCATGAACCTGAAAAACTCGTAACTTTATGTTTCCTCTGGCAAATATCTTCTTTGTACAATAAACAATTTCTTCACCACGTTATTAATCCTTCACTCACTAATGCCTCATGAATGAAGTAAAGTTCAGGTGATCTACGTCATTAGGTATTTTGCATTTGTCATGAACTATATAAGTAACAGAAACTTTGAAACCTACAAACACTTTTGGAATTTTGGAAAAAGATTCATAATTGAATGAAGGAACTTTCATTAATCTTGTAAAACATGCGTAGATTGATTCAGCATCTTAAAATATGTGAAATAGAAAGAACGACAATATCTTTCGGAGAGATAAATGTACCTATGTTATAAGCAAAGGACGTGTGCGACAATTCACAGACTTTTTAGTCTGTTTAGTTAACACCGTAGTAACGTTTTCCATGTATAAAAAATGCTTCCCTTCCAACTTTAAGCGCCCAGTGGGGCGAGGGATAGAAAGAGAAAAATACATGCTTGAGTACATTTCAACCCATGCGCATTGCACGCTTTTTTTGCATAAAAAAACAGTGGAGCGATACAGGGCCACCATGGCCCTCTTGTTTATAATTGTAATGTCACCCCAAAAAACGTCATTTTTTTAGCTTTTGTGACCGGTCTTTGTCCGTCCTTAAACATTTTCTCGTAAACACTCTAGAGGCCACATTTCTTGTCCCATCTTCATGTAACTTGGTCAGAAGCTTTGTCCCAACACTCAAACTTGGAAAGCGAAGCAAGCGTACCCAGACGAGACATCAGCAACACGAACGTCCAACGTGGATGTAATCTTGGATCAAAACCAAAGATGAAATATTCAATAAAGTGAAATATGAATACAAAAACACACATAATGTTTACTCATCACACAGTCCCAGTCGAAATGCTGTTGCTAGGTGAACATTAGGAGTACGGTTGGATAGTGCGAGAAGAAGCAAGAGCAGGTTGTTACCTACTTATAGACTTGGACTCGACATGAAAGAAATTTAATCAGATACCCCCTTTCTGTAGAATTCCTTGTTTTAGAGGGATTGCAATCAAGTAGCTTGACTTGAGATAAAACAGACATTTAAATATATATTTATTCATGTGCATAATGTGTGTTTTAATTTGTCTAGTACTTAATGTAATGGAAATGCTGAAAATTTACTTCAGTCAAATAAATGTTAATGTTATGTGTTTCTTGTCGCTTTTGTAAATCCGATCACAATTGCTTGCAAATAATTAATTAAAGCTTTGACCATCATTGAGTCAAACGTTGTTTGTATAACTCTTAAAATGTTCCAAAACTATCAAATATTTCAACTGCCAATGACAAAAGATAATACTTCATATTATATATCGTATGACAGAGATAATTGAGAAATTTGGGATAAAAGTAATGTTTAATATAACACAAATGCTCATTTGTCTTTGCTTTTTTCGTGTGATTTTCTCCATGCAGTTAAAGAACAACAAAGATTTGCTCCCTTTTTGTGAGAACCAATTGCATAGTTTTTGCATACATTTTGAACCTATTTGTTATGTTTTCATTCATTTTATTTCAGAAATGAACACTACGCAGTGTATGTTGTATGATTTTTTTATTAATGAAACAATATAAAATGGCTTCATTAAATCACACGTAAATCACCAACTAAATCACTATTGCTATAATATAATTGTAGCGCTAACAAAAAATAAAATGCAATAAAAATAAAGAAACGCAACAAGTAAACATCATGGTATAAACAGATAAGATTCAAATGTAAATTATGACTGAGATTTGATGATAAAGCTATTATCACATCTTTTAAATCACGGGTAAATCACAAATGAATCACAGACAGGTGAAACCACGTTATACAAGTCATTTTTGTTTATGCCTGTAGTACCTACAAAGTGAGCTGATATTTTTGTATGGGGCTTTGCACACTCTTCAGACATGTGTTTTGTCTTCACTAGGTGTTTTTAGATGTTCTCGCATATGCGCCCGAGTACTTGTCTTGTACTCACATATCTCACACACTATCGCTCGAGAGCACTATATGACAAAGACCTGTGTCTCTGTTATTGTCGTCTAGATGGAAATGCAGCCCCCCCGCGACAGTTAAAGGGTAACATCCCAACGTGAGATCTTTCATGATATACCAAATTGCGTCTGTGCTTATATCCTCTTGCGCATATAGCACATATATATCACGCTTCTGCCGCCATGTTGTGTATCTGAAAACATAAAATATGTTATATCAAATTCATATGCATTTTTATTCTGTATTCAATGTGCTGTCATTAGAGTATTATAATCATATACATTTAATGTATGTGTCATCTGTGTTACCTGTCAAGACAACGGGCATTACTAAATCTACATGTTAAAGCAATTAAAATCAACGTTTACAACAGTACAGTTTAATCCTTGCAATGACCTTAACAGTTGGAAAGAACATTGACATAACCAACAGTAGGATCAATCGAAAGCCAAGTTAACTGCAACTCCGATCGATATTTCACTTGTTATGAATCTATATGTGTGCATTGAGGATTGTTTTATCAAAACGTTCATCAATATGCTAATAACCAAATGTTACTTATATTATCCTTCCAAAAATACAAGTGCAAATAAACCTCATCATCTTTCACAAAAGTATACAACGATCAAAGAAACGTGTTGATATGATGCGTCAAATGCGCCCTTTTATAGCAATCAGTTTGTTTTAACGATAGTGGAGTTATTGTGGACTGTTCATCGAAATCAAAAGATTAAATTGAAACCAGAATCCAAAAGGGTGTGGCAGACTGTGTAAGTCTCCAGATTAAGTTGGAACTTTTTGTCAGACATATAGTCTCTCTGTCAAATTCCAAGGCTTGTTTTTTGTGAAAGTTACACATTTTGTATAGCACTTGTGCAAGACAGCTTCGAAGCTATTGTATTTGTTGTGTTTTATGTGCCGGATCAAGAAAATGTTTTGGAATTCTATTTATATTTTTGTTTATTAACTCGACAATAACATCGCTTCAGAAACATAATTTATAGCAACTATTAGTTTTAGCCGAATATCGACTTGTCGTGCTTGCCTTTAATTTCGTTGCTTGTCGTGTTTGCCAAATTGTTGGTGTTCATTAGAAATGTCATTAGATGGTGTTTAAAGATACTGTTTTCGGACAAAACACATTTTATATAGAATTATTCACAGCCGCATATATTAGTACACTGCAAAAATGAATATAAAAGGGATATTTTGGAAGATTTAAAATGTGCTTGTCGTGCTTGCGTGCATTGTAACGTAAAAACTAGGCATTTGCCTCGAATGATAGACCAAACTACTCATTTGGTGTCAAATATTTATATAACCGGGAATAGTGCTCAACTTTACCCATAGCCTGGGCTTAATTTCGTCAAAATAGAGTAAATAATAAGATACTTACGTGGTTTTGAAGTTTCTTAGCGGAGGCAATTTTTTACACTTTTCTACTTGGCGTGCTAGCCAAAATGACGTCACGGACCACATGGTTTGGCCACACTGTGTAAACACTCTAGAAGTCACAGTTTTTGCCCAATCATGATGAAAGTTGGTCAAAACATTGGTTCAATTGATGTCTTGGACGAGTTCGAAAATGGTCGAGTTCGGTGAAAAAACATGGCAACCAGTGGGTGGGGCATTTTTCTCTATATGTATATAGTGGCAGTTTTCTCATTATGCCCCCCCCCCTTTCGAAGAAGAGGGGGTATATTGTTTTGCTCATGTTGGTCCATCCTTCCACCAGATGGTTTCCCGATGATTACTCAAGAGAGCTTATGCCAAGGATCATGAAACTTCATAGGTACATTGATCATCACTCGCAGATGACCCCTATTGATTTTCAGGTCACTAGGTTAAAGGTCAAGGTCACGATGACCCGAAATAGGAAAATGGTTTCTGGATGATAACTCAAGAACACTTATGCCTAGGATCATGAAACTTCCTAGATACATTGATCATGACTCGCAGATGACCCCTATTGATTTTCAGGTCACTACGTCAAAGGTCATGGTCACGGTAACCCAAAGCAGTAAAATGGTTTCCGGGTGATAACTCAAGAAGGCTAATGCCTAGGATCATGAAACTTCATAGATACATTGATCATGACTCGCAGATAACTCCTATTGATTTTCAGGTCACTAGGTCAAAGGTCAAGGTCACTATGGTCCGTCCGTCCGTCCGTTAAAATTTGCTCTTAACACTCTAGAGGCCACATTTCTTGTCCCATCTTCATGAAACTTTGTCAGAAGCTTTGTCCCAATGAAATCTCAGCCGAGTTCGAAACTGGGTTGTGACGGGTAAAAAACTAGGTCACTAGGTTAAAAAAAAGAAAAACCTTGTAAACACTGTAGAAGTCACATTTAATTGCCCAATCTTCATGTTACTTTGTCAAAATGTTTGTCTTCATGATATCTTGGTTGAGTTCAAAAGTGGTTCCGATCCGTTGAAAAAATAGTCACAATTTTTGCCTTTTCATCATGAAAGTTGGTCAAAAGATTGGTTCAATTGATGTCTCGGACGAGTTCGAAAATGGTCAAGATCGGTGAAAAAACATGGCCACAAATGGGCAGGCATTTTTATGTCCCCCACTATAGTAGTGGGGGACATATTGTTTTTGCCCTGACTGTTGGTTTGTCTGTTGGTTGGTTTGCGCCAACTTTAACATTTTGCAATAACTTTTGCTATATTGAAGATAGCAACTTCATATTTGGCATGCATGTGTATCTCATGGAGCTGCACATTTTGAGTGGTGAAAGGTCAAGGTCATTCTTCAAGGTCAGAGGTCAAATATATGTGGCCAAAATCGCTCATTTTATGAATACTTTTGCAATATTGAAGATAGCAACTTGATATTTGGCATGCATGTGTATCTCATGAGCTGCACATTTTGAGTGGTGCAAGGTCAAGGTCATCCTTCAAGGTCAGAGGTCAAATATATGTGGTCCAAATCGCTTATTTTATTAATACTTTTGAAATATTGAAGATAGCAACTTGATATTTGGCATGCATGTGTATCTCATTGAGCTGCGCAATTTGAGTGGTGAAAGGTCGAGGTCAAGGTCATCCTTCAAGGTCAGAGGTCAAATATATGTGGCCCAAATTGCTTATTTTATGAATACTTTTGCAATATTGAAGATAGCAACTTGATATTTGGCGTGCATGTGTATCTCATGGAGCTGCACATTTTGAGTGGTGCAAGGTCAAGGTCATCCTTCAAGGTCAGAGGTCAAATATATGTGGCCCAAATCGCTTATTTTATTAATACTTTTGAAATATTGAAGATAGCAACTTGATATTTGGCATGCATGTGTATCTCATTGAGCTGCGCAATTTGAGTGGTGAAAGGTCAAGGTCATCCTTCAAGGTCAGAGGTCAAATATATGTGGCCCAAATTGCTTATTTTATGAATACTTTTGCAATATTGAAGATAGCAACTTGATATTTGGCGTGCATGTGTATCTCATGGAGCTGCACATTTTGAGTGGTGAAAGGTCAAGGTCATCCTTCAAGGTCAAATATATGGGTCAAAATTGCTCATGTAATGTCACTTCTGCAATATTGAAGCTAGCAATTTTATGTTTGAAATGCATGTGTATCTCATGGAGCTGCACATTTTTAGTAGTGAAGGGTCAAGGTCAATGTCATCCTCGCGGTCAAACGTCATATAGGGGGACATTGTGTTTCACAAACGCATCTTGTTCTCTATATGTATATAGTGGCAGTTTTCCCTATTTGGCAATAGAGAAACCTTGTAAACACTCTAGAAGTCACAACTTTTGCCCAATCATCATGAAAGTTGGTCAAAACATTGGTTTTATTGATATCTCGGACGAGTTTGAAAATGGTAGGGATCGGTGAAAAAACATGGCCGCCAGTGGGCAGGGCATTTTTCTCTATATGTTTATAGTGAAAACATGTGAACACAGTAGAAGTGGGAATTTTTGCCCAATTTTCATGAAATTTGCTCAGAACATTTGTTTCCTTGATACGAGAGTTGAGTTAAAAAATGGTTCCTGTCAGTTGAATAACATGGCTGCTGGGAGGGGGGCAGTTTTCTCATTATGCCCTCCCCCCCCCCTTTCGAAGAAGAGGGGGTATATTGTTTTTGCTCATGTCGGTCCGTCCATCTACTGGATGGTTTCCGGATGATAACTCAAGAGCGCCTATGCCAAGGATCATGAAACTTCATAGGTACATTGATCATGACTCGCAGATGACCCCTATGGATTTTCAGGTCACTAGGTCAAAGGTCAAGGTCACGATGACCCGAAATAGTAAAATGGTTTCAGGATGATTACTAATAAACTCTTATATGCCTAGGATCATGAAACTTCATAGATACATTGATCATGACTCGCAGATGACCCTATTGATTTTCAGGTCACTAGGTCAAAGGTCAAGGTCACGGTGACCCAAAGCAGTAAAATTGTTTCTGGATGATAACTCAAGAAGGCTTATTCCTAGGATCATGAAACTTCATAGATACATTGAGCATGACTCGCAGATAACCCCTATTGATTTTCAGGTCACTAGGTCAAAGGTCAAGGTCACGATGACCCAAAATAGTAAAATGGTTTCCGGATGATAACTCACGAACGCTTGATAAAGGACCATGAAACTTCATAGGTACATTGATCATGACTCATAGATGACCTATATTGATTTTCAGGTCACTAGGTCAAAGGTCAAGGTCACGGTGACCTGAAATGAAAAATGGTTTCCAGATGATAACTCAAGAACGCTTATGCCTAGGATCATGAAACTTGATAGGTACATTGATCATGACTTGAAGATGACCCCTATTGATTTTCATATCACTAGGTCAAAGGTCAAGGTCACGTTGATAAGTTTGGAAACTCAGAATTGCATACAATTGCCTTCAAGAGTAAACTATCTCTTTAAAAGTCATTATATATTGGATATTAAAAAATAACATGAAGTTCATTTTCTACATTTTTACCTGAACAAAATGGGCATATTCTATTTTCTTCTATAAGCCCTTCATAACATCCAGTTTCAATACGAATGGATGCAACACCAAGTCTAAATTTACTAAACTCAGAACGATGAGATAATGGTAAAGTAAGAGTACAATAATCTTCTACATTATAACTAGACTTTAACAATTTATACAATCTAAGTGTATTGCTTTCTCGGCCAGATGGACCTATATCGTTATTAATTTGTCGAAGCCAGCTATTGATGTAACATTCATGTGTAATTGCTTCTATATTAACAGCGAATGATCTTGGTATAGGAATTTCTAAATTACAGTACATATTCATATCATTTTCTATAAAATAAGAGGTAACATTGTATATCCAATTTTTACATGAATTACTTGATTGACCGGTTAGATATATGAGAGTTAAGTGTAGATCTATTTAAATGGAGGTAAATTTAATAAATAACATGTCATGGTAAATGATTGCTTCTGTTATATTAAAATCCAGGATGTAACATGGAAATAAAATAAATCTAGTCCTGTTACACTAGGGTAGGAACATTTTAATAAAATGCTTGAATTAGCATTGTGAATAAAAATCCAAACTACTAAATACATGTTTTATCATAGTTATGTACCGGATGTTGATCATGTTCAATATGAACTATTCTAGTACTGTTCTTCTGGTTTGAACCTTATGTAGGATTTAATTTCAAATGTGTTTTGCAGACAATGATGCACAGTTTGTTGGATAAAATGCTTCATAGGTTTTTAATTCTTCATTTCCGTTCAGTATCTAATTTCCTAATGTTTGTCTTGTATTTCAGAGTGATTTCTACATCTATGACATAGAGAGCTGCAAATGGACCTTGATAACAGAGGATACTGCGGCTATGGGGGGTCCCAAACTGATATTTGACCATCAGATGGTCATAGACATGGAGCAACAGACTCTCTATGTGTTTGGAGGACGGGTGCTTACATGGTATGGGGACTACTTAGAAAATTATAGTTAGTAACCCACTTCTATGATTGACATGCATGACATAGACATAGAAAACTACCTCAATTAAACTTTCATGACAGACTAAGTTAACTTGAAAAAATAACCTACTGATCTTATAAATGTTCATGATATAGTAAACTTGAAAACTTCCTGACTGATTTTTTTTTTTTTTTACTTCAAAGTGAAGTTGAAAAGTACCCAATTGATCTCATAAACTATCATGTCATAGTAAACTTAAAAAATTCCATATCTGATCTGATAAACTTTTATCACGTAATAAATATTGAAAACTATCCCAATGGTATGATAATTTTTATGACATAGACATAATAAACTTGAAGAATGCATTATTGACCTGATAACTTTTCATGTCACAGTTAACTAGATATCAAAATCACTTTCATGGAATATTTAATGAAAAATTACCCCACTGTTCTGATAAACTTTATTAGCATAGTCGATTGCAACTTGGAAACTATGCCACATATACGATCATTCAAATTTATCCCTTACAATGCGGGAACCGAATTTTTAAGGCCTTTGCAAACAGTTTGGATCCAGATGAGATGCCACAGAATGTGGCGTCTCATCAGGATCCAAACTGTTTGCTATTCTGATAGTATTCTTTGAAAAAAATCGAAGAAAATGCGAATTTTATAAATTTATGCAGACGACATTTTAGCAGACGACAAATTTCCCAGCATGCAAAGGGTTATACATGTGTATCCCAGTATTCAGGCCTGCTGATGCATTACAACACAAATTGCTGTGTTCAATAATATAAATACTATAACACAAATATTCAATTCTCTTTTTTACTAAAAAACCATTTTATCTCTGCGTAGTTTTGCAAGTGAACCATATACTATGTCAGCATTGGGATCAGTAACTGACATAAGCAACTGTTGATTTCAGTGCGTCAGAGGGTGACAGGAGCAGTAACCCTCAGTTCAGTGGGCTGTACAGCTACTATGTGCCCACCAACACATGGACAAAGCTTATGGATGACTGCTCTGAACTCAGATCCAGGATTGCTCACTCTATGCTGTTTCATCCGGTAAACAAAAGTGTAATGTGAACAGGCTTTGACCCTGTTCAGTAGGAAACATATAAGCATCCAATAGCAGCAATAAGTGTAGCTGTTGTAACTGTTATGAGTATTTCATTAACGTCAGTAGGACTTTCTCTGCAATGACTGATGAAGTGTTATATATTCTAATCTTCGCCAATTGTATTTGTCTTTCTTCTTAGTAAGTGTGCTCGAATGCACAACAGAAAATAGCCTTGTCAACCTACTTAAGACAGCAGTTTATGTGATTTGGTTCAAATTAATTACACTTATGTTGTACTATGGATTTGTAATTAAATATTGAAAATAAAGTAGTACAAGTCAAATGCAATGATTATCTATGAAATACTTTTTTGCAGAAATTAATGCCTCATTGCCTTATACATAATAAGTAGGGATGACAAAATTATTCGAATATTCGAATATTCCATTGAATGGTCAGCATTCGAATAATTAAAATGATATTCGCATATTCGCATTTTTTTCCAAACGTAATTTCACCAATATTTAATGACCTGCGAACTGCTTACTAAAAAGCAACAGAAATCACCTGGGAGTAACATGTTTGACGTGACGTTCTTCGTGTCAAACTGATAACGCGGCCCGTATCAGTGTTGATTGCGCAATGCAATAAACACGCTCTAAGAAAGGCCCCGACTATTGTTTGCCAATGGGGTGCCAATTAACGGTTTCAATTGACTGGCGAATAATAATTAAGTTTTGTGATCACAGTATGTACAGCCATTAAAATGTGTGAATTACTCAAATTGCGCAATGCAATGTACTTACTATAAGAAAGGGCCCGAACTGTTGTTTGTCAATTAGGTACCAATTAAGGGCTTCAATTTACTGGCGAATAATAATTTAGTTTTTGTGATCACAGTTTGAACAGACATTTAAATATGTGAATTACTCAAAAGTAACAGATGATATAAACTAAACAATCATCAAGGAATCATAATTCAAATCTGAAAATGCCACCAGCCCCTTCTGCAGTATGGAATACTTTACACGGTTTGTGGATAAGAAGACCGCAACGTGTAATGTGTGTAAACTTAGTTTTACATATGCGCGGTCTGCTACAAATCTGTGGAATCATTAAAAAATAAAATTCTATGACACGATGTTTTTCATTCTATTTGTGCCCCATCACAGTATCGGTCATAGTATTAGTCGACAGCGATACAATTATTCGATAGCAACGTTAATAAACAGCCTCGTATTTAGCAAACGGATATAACTTACAAACCAATGGAAATTAACACATAACAAGGAAAAATCAATCCAGCCGTTTTATTTGAATATTCGATTGAATGAATTTGCGAACATTCGAATACCGATATTGGTATTCGATGCCATCCCTAATAATAAGGTACAACTGTGTTAAATATCTTGCAGTCTATTTTCAAATAATTTTCTTTCATATACTGTACCCCCAAATATTCTGGATAATAGGCAAAATATTTACTGCCTGCTTTCTTTTAATCAATTTGACTGTTAGATAATCTACTGTTTTACAGAGGAAGCGTGTATTGTTCATCTTTGCTGGTCAGAGATCAAAAGAATATCTAAATGACTTCCTTATGTACTATGTGGATGAGCGGAAAGTAGAAGTAATCCAGGATGGATCCAGTAAGGACCCTTCTCCTACTGGTCGACCAGACAATCCCATGTCTGGACACCTGCATATTAGAAATTTCTTGAAGGATCCAAGTAAAAGATCCAGTAAGTTTTCAGTTAAAATGAGTTTTTATATATTGTCCAAAGGGCACTCCACAACTCTGGTATGAGAAATGTTCTTAAATTTGCAGATTCCAGCATGTTTAAAACTCCCAGGGTCATTTTATTTTATAAATGCAATTTTGCTGTTGGGGTGGGGCATTCTGGAACGGAAAGCACATTCATTCAGAAAACAGTTTAAAAGCTTTTTCTTTAATTTAATGCAGTTATTTGCTATGGTCATATGGTTTGGCATATCCAAAAGAAAGCTCAAGTGCTGAAAAACATGTAGAAATAAAAAAACAATTTCTCTCAAATATTCCAATCAATTGACCATTGAAGTAAGCTAGAACAGAGCAGAACAAAATGCCATTTCTAAAGGACATCCTTACAGGCACAAAGCCTTGATAGGTAATATAATGGATTTAGCGTTAATTGCTGGGGTTAATATGTGTATAAGACTTTCATTCTATAAACTTTGTTTTTTTATGCCCCCTGGTAGTGTGGCATATAGCAGTTGAACTGTCCGTCAGTATGTCAGTCAGTCTGTCCGTCCGTCCGAAAAAAACTTTAACATTGGCCATAACTTTTTCACTATTGAAGATAGCAACTTGATATTTTGCATGCATGTGTATCTCATGAAGCTGAACATTTTGAGTGGTGAAAGGTGAAGGTGAAAGTCATCCTTCAAGGTCAAATGTCAAATATATGGCGCCTGTCCGTCCGAAAACTTTAACATTGGCCATAACTCTTTCAATATTGAAGATAGCAACTTGATATTTGGCATGCATGTGCATCTCACGGAGCTGCACATTTTGAGTGGTGAAATGTGAAGGTCAAGGTCATCCTTCAAGGTCAAATGTCTAATATATAGCGTCTGTCCATCCGTCCAAAACCTGTAACATTGGCCATGACTTTTTCACTATTGAAGATAGCAACTTGATATTTGGCATGCATATGTATCTCATGGAGCTGAACATTTTGAGTGGTGAAAGGTGAAGGCCAAGGTCAACCTTCAAGGTCAAATGTCAAATATATGGCGTCTGTCCGTCCGAAAACTTTCATATTGGCCATAACTTTTTTAATATTGAAGATAGCAACTTGATATTTGGCATGCATGTGTATCTCATAAAGCTGCATATTTTGAGTGGTGGAAGTTCAAGGTCAAGGTCATCCTTCAAGGTCAAAGGTCAACAAAAAAATATAATTCAAAGCGGCATTCTCATGAAGCTGCACATTTTGAGTGGTGAAAGTTCAAGGTCAAGGTCATCCTTCAAGGTCAAAGGTCAAAAAAAAAAATTTTCAAAGCGGTGTTCTCATGAAGCTGCACATTTTGAGTGGTGGAAGTTCAAGGTCAAGGTCATCCTTCAAGGTCAAAGGTCAAAAAAATATATATAAAAATTCAAAGCGGCGCAATAGGGGGCATTGTGTTTCTGACGAACACATCTCTTGTTTCATGTATGCATTATTTTCAGTACCAGCTGCTGGCTTCACTCAAAGGGCAACACTTGATCCTGACAGTGATGAAATACATGTGTTATCAGTAAGTACACATGAGCACAAACATGCAATTTTCAGAATATAAGTTATGTAAACTTAGAACTGGTAAACCAGAGAACCCAGGAAAAGTGTGAGTAGGTTATATTACCACCCGTGTATGACTGAAATACGGCCAAAAAAAGGCAAACATCCAAACAAATATACTAACAAAACTTATTATTGATAATTTAGCTTCATCGATTAGGTGAAGCCATTCAAACTGAGATGATTATTTTGTTTATAAATGAAATTCTTTAAACATGAATATTATGTCAGAAATTTTAGAATAAATAGTAGTTTATATCGTAAATATACGGACATGTGAGAATAATTTTAAGTACCTGATTTTGTTATTATTTCTGATTTTTTTTTCAGGGTTTAAGTAAAGACAAAGAAAAGAGAGATAATGTGAAAAACTCCTTTTGGGTATATAATATTGGCAAAAATAAATGGTAAATATTATGTGCTTGTCTATTTAATAAGTATGTACAGTATATGCAGTCTTGACCAAATCCTCTCTAAACGAGAATCCTTTCAAAACCAGACAAATGTTCTGGTCCCATTTCATTTCATTGTGTATTCATATTTAAAAAAGCCATCCCAATATTGGAACCACATGCCTTCCAAATACGGGTCAATTTTTATTTGATATTTGATTAATACAAAAAGTTAATTAACCCCTCAAAACCGTTCAGGCATTTGTTTTAACACGTTCACCATAGTGTCAATAGTTTGTGTTGTGCTTATCAAGTGTCATAAAAGTATCATAATAAATTAATGATTTTACTATAAAAAACGCTGATGAACTTAAAGAGGCTTTTATAACTGGAACTTAAATTTATTTCCAATCTGTTCATTGCTTATTTGAGGAATTAACGTTTGTTATACACATTTTTCCAAATGCAACTGTTTGTTTTGTCAATTTTAAAAATATAAAGATTTAGTTGTTGGTTGCAAGCACAACAGCCAACGAAGATATTGCTAACTAGCGAATGAATCAAACATATTTGAGCATTTAATATATGGTTGCATTCAATGAGAAATACATGTATTGTATATGTGCATGTAATTTAATTAAAACTTGTTGGTTCAAGTAAATGTTTGCTGATCTTATGAAACACATTGTAAACATTGTTTATAATACAACAAACTGTAAAAATATCATAGAGACTGTACTTCATTTGATATCTATATAGAGACCTATCAAACGCTGGATTACATTATGTCCCCACTAATCAGAGATGCTGTCAAAATCTGACTTTTATAATTGTGTGGGGGAAGTGTGTTTTAGATGGCTTCCACTGTATAACAAGATTGACATGTATGTTTTTTGTCTTACGTAATGCAGTTTGAATGAAGAGGAAATAATGAAGGTTCTCAAGTTTTAATAGGTTATAATGTAGAATTCTGCTTTTTATTGATAGACATTCTTTGACAGAAATAGATGAACTTATAGTCTGTTTTGTTGCAGTGAATGGTTTCATTAATAGCCTTGTTGCCATTTAAGTTGTTGGAAAAGTAGCCAGCGAATATCACTCCTCTAGTCTCGTTCATTTCTAAAGAGATACTTGTTGTTTTCTTAGTGGATGCATTTAAGCCTTTCCTTTCCCCCATAAGAAGCAATGTGTAAATGGCGATGTGCAAACAACATAAAACCAGAACAGCCTGGGAGTAACTGTAGTCTTTTCAGGTTTTATGCTGTTTGCTGCTGCTCAGTATCTTAGTATTATAAACAAAGACTTAAATATTTGAATCTTGTTAACAAAGGTCTTAAATTAAATTTAACTTTCTAAGGACAACAAATGCGTAAAAATACGTATCTTAGTGGTAAAGAGTTACAGTTATAAATCCTGCACCACAGGTCATGCATTTACAAGAATGAGAACTCTGGTCAGCAATACTGGTCCAAGATGCAGCATTTAGAACCTGTGCCTCGATTTGCGCATCAGCTGGTCTATGATCATGTTAGAAAGGTCAGTGTGTACAAAAATTCAAACCATGCAAGTAACAATTTCAATATTGATTAATAATTTGGGTGTTGTTACATTTTGTATATAGAGACACAATTTTCATTCTGTAGCAAGATAATAGTGTCAATAAATTATTAACATTACGTGAATTTGTGGATAGTGTACCCAATAAAAGCCGTGAGAAAAAATATTATCATAATTATCATAATAAAGCTGTGATATAATATTATCATTATTTGTTTCAACATTTCTATTTACCCAAGCAAAGTGGTGTTTGCACTTAAAATTGTAATATTTTATCAAATATCATCCCTAAACAGTAATCTAAATAAGCACAAACCATTTTATTTTCTCTAGGTTCATTATTTGTTTGGAGGAAACCCGGGAAAGGAGGGTCTGCCAAAGATGAGACTTGATGATTTCTGGTGCTTACAGGTATTGTCGTTTTGTAAAACATTACCTGTAAACATTAAGTCTTGTTCTTTAGGTCATGGGCCAAGTCCCCATTTCCAATGACAATTATTTATTAGTGCTTTTGATTTTTACATTAAGTCTCTTACTTGAAAGCTTAGTCTGTTAAACAAAAATAATTAAATATTGCAATAGTACAGGAATAGCAACATTTGTTGTTAAAAGTCAGAATCAAATATGTTAACTGAGACAGTCCGTATGTGGACATAGATTCATTAATTTATTATCTTACACATTATGATCTGCAAGTAAGACATCCATGTGTATTGATTGTTCTTTATAATACTTTGCATTGCAACAAATGAGATTAGTTTTGTTAGTGAGTCATTAATGAGTCTCATTCTTAGAAAACTGCTCGTTATGCATGTGCTTAAACTGTCATCAAATATTAGCTTGTGCATGCTGCACAGGCTAATTAGGGTCAACTTATTCTGTTTTTAATCAGGGTAAACTTATTCTGTTTTTATGGAATTTTTCGTAAAAAAGAAGTGTTTTCTAAACAAAAATCCAGTTTAGGCAGAAAGTGTCTGCCCTGATTAGCCTGGGCTGACTGCAAAGGCTTATCTGGGATGACACTTTACTTGCATGCATTAAGTCCAGTTTGCCAGGAACAAGCTCTATTTTCCTGACTTGTTACAGCTGAGTAGGCCGTCTCCCACCAACCTCTTGAGGCGCTGTAAGTACCTCATCAGGAAGTACAGGTTCCAGGAACTGGCTGCAGGAGACTCCCAGTCAGCCATGGTGTTCTTACAGAGGGACCTGGCAGCCGTCATCGATCAGAATGACGAGCAAGAGACACAAGAAGTGGGTATCATGTGAGAAAATGCAAATATAGGCCATTTTTTTCTATTGTGTAAAGCAATTTTCATGCAATAAACTGTTAAACAGCCTTTTTTCATTACATATTTGAAAAGAATTCATATGTGAATTTAAACAGACAGCTCAATATAGCAGTCACAAAGTATCAGTGTTTTTGTGTGCGTTTTTGGAGCTTTGTTTCTGTTTATGTGCATCCAACTTGTCCGGAGTGTGAGTTTGTTATACATTGTGCAATTTTAATGAAACTTACCAAAAATGTTAATCATGTAAACAATGTTTTGCGTGTAACACCCTCCTCCATACCTCAAAGGAAAAGTCACATTTGGAGGTCAAAGATAATAGTTTGTCAGATTGTCTGGACTGGACTGTTATTTTGTCATTCTTCAGGCAATTTCAAAATAATTGTATGCAAAGACAATTGAGGAGACTGTGTGTCTTAAGTAACACATGTCTCCTTTATTTATTGTTCAAGGTTACACTAGAGAGGTTGAAGGTCACATTTGACCAGAAAAGAGTGTCCTTACTGTAAATGTGTTATTCATCATGCATCTTTCAAAATTACTTACTACAACTTATCCATATAAGGAAACTGCATGTCACGGGAAAGGACCATCTCCCTACATCAAATGTCAAGGTTAAAGGTAAAAGGTCAAGTTTTCCATAAAACTGCATGTAAGGACTGTAACTCCATCATTTATCTTTTAATTTGAATATAATTTTCAACATTGTTCTTTATGTGGAGACATTGTGTCAAGCCTTGTTTGTTAGTCAAGGTCACGCTGAAGGCCAGAGGTCAAACATGTACATATGTCAGTTTGGTGAGTCATTATAAGCGTTATTGACATTGTTCTCGAAATAATGCTGACTGGCAGTTATTTTATACAATCTTAACCAAAATGTGATCGTCATATCTGACCTCAAGCAAAACATGCACCAGAGAAGATTATCAAAAGTGAATCAACATGAATATAAAATTGTTTTTGAGGAAACTGCTTTTTTACAGGAATGAGATTCAAATTTGACATGATTTTCTACTAAATATACACACATACTATTTGTCATTTAAACAACAATTAAGTCTCAACTTTTGTCTGTTTAAAACCATTTTGATGCTGTCAGATTAAGATTAATATTAGCTTAGTGAAGTCATTTGACAGTAATGCTAGAGAGAAGTACATTTGCTTCTTTTCAGTTTCATCTGCTGGCGTCGACCTTGTTCAAATGTGGAGAGGAGGAGGAAGACATGTTTGAATCTCAGTCACTCTGTATGTATTAGTGGTCTTAAGTGGGATTTGTTTTTTAAGAAAAATAAGTGGACTACATTATTTTGATCACTATAGTAAAGCTAATGTGCACTTACTGAGCGAGTGGTAAGCTTAAAACTGTGGTATCTGATGTGCAGTTTTGTGTCCAATACTATATGTTTACCAACAACCTTGATGCGTATTGATTTATTTTAAGTAAGTTTAAACGTATTTATTGCATCCATCCATTTGTCCATCGGTACAAAGTTTACCCCAAATGACACTTTTGTATACAATCAATGGTGCTTCCTACAAAGCTTTGATACTGTTATGGTTGTTATCTATCAACACACATCAATTTGACCTACTTTTGGATGTTAACAAATCCAAAATTGTTCCAGCTAAAATGAATAATGCTTGATACATAGCATCTATACTGGCATGGATGTAATGTAGTAACACTCAATACACCCACATTTCTTGACAGCATATGACCATTACAGTCACCTTATTTTCGACTTTAACTTATTCAGATGGTCAACATTCTGGGTTACCCGATATTATGCGTTTCATCATAAATTCTCGCAAAACACCCACATTCCCTTACCTCATTTTTACATTGACAGGGACCTACTTTTTTACTTAAACTAATTGACATCTCGCCTGGATGATGATCCCTCTGCCCACTTAATCCCGTGGCTTAGCGGTTTGCAAACCTAGACAAGCTAACACCAAAATGGCTTCTTTGCCTTTAGATTGCATATAGATTTACTCGATATTCCGGATGATTTTTATGGACTTTTTCACGCCATATAACACTTGTAAAGGGGTTTGTGTCATTTAGTTATCTGCAAATGCAAAAAATATTAGTTTATAGAGAACATTGACACGAAATAGCGCTTCATAACTGGGATATCGGTGAAGTTTTTCGCGCTTTCTCACATGTTATCACGTATAAAAAGTGATATTAATAATATTAAACATTGCTTAACGGACATTTATCAATATAATTGAAAGTGCAAAACAACACAATCAGTTTGGTTATTGTCTGATATAAATTAGCGTTGTATGAAGGGGAATTCGGTCAGGCTCCTTAATAAAGCTACTGGTGTCAGGTACCAACCTCCCTTAAGTTACCGCATTTATTGGTTATATCAGTAATAATAACTCTTATACAATGGCATTTATCGATACGTTTTTAACCAGGTTTTTAACCAGGTTTTCCGAAGGAAAAAACTGGTTATTAGATTGGCGAATGCGGGCGGGCTGGCGGGCGGGCGGAACAAGCTTGTCCGGGCCATAACTTTGTCGTTCATTGTGAGATTTTAAAATCATTTGGCACATTTGTTAACCATCATTAGACGGTGTGTCGCGCGAAAAAATTACGTCAATATCTCCAAGGTCAAGGTCACACTTTGAGTTCAAAGGTAAAAAATAGCCATAAATGAGCTTGTCTGGGCTATAACTATGTCATTCATTATGAGATTTTAAAATCATTTGGCACATTTGTTCACCATCATGGAACGGTGTGTCGCACGAAAGAATTACGTCAATATCTCCAATGTCATGGTCGCCACGACTAGAAATAGATTTATTTTAAAACAAACTTACAAAGGGGGTTAATTTTGTTTGTTCATTTCAAAAGTTCAGTTTGAGTTGTCTCCCTTTATCAGATTTTTTTCACAATGAAAACCTGGTTTTGTGACAATTTTGTCCCTTGTTATTTAAATAGTAGCATACAATGGTTTTCACTTGTTTCTGACACACAAAAAAACTTGATTTATAATGGGGATTTTGTTAAGTTACGCAAAGTGGGTACAAATATTCTCTATTATTATACATGCACATGTGATATAATTCATACTTAATAATGCTTAGTTATTGCTTATATGACATTTTCAGTTTTTGAAATAAATGTTCTATAAGGGGGATCTCGGTATTTCTGCACATTGAAGCTTCCACTCGCTCTTGTCAAGACCGCATTTCCGTGTTGGAAATGGTATAAATTTAATTAATCTTACTTATCTTTCTGGATAACGAATGTAAGAGTTACATTAACCCGATTAACACCGTTTTTGCCATACATGTATTTCATTTCCGTTTTGTTGTTTTTTTTCAAACAAAATAAAACAAAACTCATGAAAAAATGAAAACTAGGCATTTGATTTCCAAGTGTGGATTAAAAGCGTTCATTGGTGACACCACATGACTGCACATGTGTAGATAATGTTATTAAGATAAGATATCACGTGTCACCTTCTGATAACATGTATAATGACAATAAAGTGAATTAATTAGGCTTCATGCTGGGTTTTATTTCTTATTATGCAGATGAACCTTGCTTCTATTAATCACGTAGTAACTGATAAAACTATTTTAAAAAAAAGTGAAATATTATGTGATAATCAGATCGATAACATAAACTATTTAAACCTGCTAGTATATCCGATAAAAATATATTATAATTGTCTTTGACAGTGTTGATGTTCAGTTGTTCGTGGGGACGACCGCATGCCTTTATCCATCTCTTACACTTCTCTAGATCTCTTTACGGCTTTAGAAACGATATAAATTCAATGCCACCAACTAATCTTTCAGGATATCGATTGTCCTAGTTACATAATCCCCATTGACACCGTTTAAACATTTTTAATCTACATTTTTTTAAAGAGGAAAACAAAAGAAACTCGTTAAAATAAAAGTGAACCTAGACATAGCTTGTCTAGAAAATGGTGGACAGTTTGTTGTTATCGATCGCTGATTTGTAGATCAATTAAGATAAGGATTTTATTGACAGGCGGCAACATGTCAATTTAGAAGGTGCAAATTCTTTGTTTGCCCAAAATGATGTATTTGTCAAACATTAGTACTTGCATGGACGTTTTTTTATGAACTCCTGGCCTCAGTTTGGCCAGGATATTAACCCTTTTTTGAGTCATTTAGAAAGTCAAAACTCTGGGTTAATCCAAATATATTGTTTCTTTTATCATACAGGAGTATATAGGAGTGAACTTGTCTGTCGGTCTGTCTGTCGGTCCGTATTAAGTGTCCGCTCTCTAATTCAAGTAGTTTTCATCCGAACTTCACCAAACTTGGTCAGAAGTTGTATCTACATGATGTCTAGGCCAAGTTCGAACATGGGCCTTGCCGGGTCAAAAACTAGGTAACGGGGTCACTTAGTGCGTTTTAAACATTCAGCATATTGTCCGCTCTCTAATTCAAGTAGTTTTCATCCGATTTTCACCAAACTTGGTCAGAAGTTGTATCTACATGATCTTAAGGCCAAGTTCGAAGATGAGCCTTGCCGGGTCAAAAACTAGGTCAAGGGGTCACTAAGTGCGTTTTTTAACATTCAGCATGGTGTCCTCTCTCTTTTTCAAGTAGTTTTCATCCGATCTTCACCAAACTTGGTCAAAAGTTTTATTTAGATGATCTGAAGGCCAAGTTCGAACATGGGCCATGCCAGATCAAAACTAGGTTACAGGGTCACTTAGTACGTTTTACACATTGATCATGGTGTCTGCTCTCTATTTCAAGTAGTTTACATCCGATCTTCACCACAATTGGTCAGAAGTTGTAACTAGATGATGTGTAGGTCAAGTTTGAACATGGGCCATGCCAGGTCAAAAACTAGGTCACGCGGTCACTTAGTGTGTTTTAAACCTCACCATGTTGTCCGCTTTCTTATTCAAGTAGTTTTTATCCAAACTTCACCAAAATTGGTCAGAAGTTGAATCTTTATAATGTCTAGGGCAAGTTTGAATATGGGTCATGCCGGGTCAAAAACAAGGTCACGGGGTCGTTTTAAACATCACAATGTTGTTGGCTCTCTAATTCAAGTACTTTTCATCAAATCTTCACCAAACTTGGTCAGAAGTTGTATCTAGATGATGTCTAGCCTAGCCTAGACTAGGTCAAGTTTGAATATGGGTCATGCCAGGTCAAAAACTAGGTCACGGGGTATCTTACTGCGTTTTAAACCTCACCATATTGTCCACTCTCTAATTCAAGTAGTTTTCATCCAATCCTCACCAAACTTGGTCACACGTTATATCTAAATGATCTCTAGGACAAGTTTGAACATGGGCCATTCCGGGCCTAAAACTAGGTCATGGGGTCACTTAGTGCATTTTTTAACATTCAGCATGGTGTCCGCTCTCTAATTCAAGTAGCTTACATCTGATCTTCACCAAACTTGGTAAGAAGTTTTATGGAGATGATTTTAAGGCCAACTTAGAACATGGGCCTTTCTGGGTCAAAAACTAGGTCAAGAGGTCACTTAGTGCATTTTTAAAATTGAGCATAGTGTCCGCTGTTTTTTGTGAAGACGACATGCAAAATATTATATGTCAATGCGGCATGTGGGGGTATTTGTCACGTCTGTGACAAAGCTCTAGTTTAAATTCTACTTACTAAAAGGCTTTGATACTTCCATTCAACAATTGTTGACTAGTAATTTTCTTCAACATTTTAGTTTCCTTGCCAGAACCAAGTTCATCTGCAGTGTCATCGGAAAACTACAGAAAACGTACGGAACTGTTTGACCAACTGGTGGACTATTTCCCTTACACTATGACACAACCAAAGGGAAATCTTGTGGACCTTATACCCCTGTGCTGAACATTTAAGTCGCGTTCTGAGAAAACTGGGCATAATCCATGTGCGTAAAGTGTCATCCCAGATTAGCCTGTGCAGTCTGCACAGGCTAATCAGGGACGACACTTTCCGCCTAAACTTGACTTTCGGTAAGGAGGGACTTCCTTGAAACTAAAAATACCATTAAAGTGGAAAGTGTCATTCCTGATTAGCCTGTGCGGACTGCACAGGCTAATCTGGGACGACACTTTACGCACATGAATTATGCCCAGTTTTGTTAGAACAAGACACATTTTATTTCAATTTTGTTGATCTAAAACTTCTGGGCTGAACATGTCTGAATCTTAAACCTTTACTGAAAATGTATGGTTGACCAATGTCTGCAAGGTGCTTACATTTGTGTTGTGGTGGTCAATGAGTTAATATGTTATTGCTGGGCTTAAAAAAGGAAAACAAGTTCATCAGTGTAGAAATTCAGAGCTTGCATTTGCATTTAACAACTGGATATCTGAACCTCTTTGCCTTTGATTTTGGACATTTTTACTCATTAACAGGAGTAGTTAAAGGTTTTTGAAGTAACACAAGTTCTAAACTAAAATAATAGATTCAAGGTTTGTTTAATTTGAGTCCTATATAAATTGGTGCAGAAATGCAAATTCATTAACAGAAACATGTACATGTATTTATTTACAAAAAGGTTTTCTGCACTCTTCCATTTTTTAACCTCAATTACTATAATTATTGTCCAGCTGGAATTTAAATAGCCGAAAGTTCAGAAGTCCTGCAGCCAACCCTGAAGTAAATAACTCCCAAACTTCTGTCTATGCAAGCCCTGTTTTATTCTCACATCTTTGGACCTTTCAGATTTCGTTATGTCAAAATTTTTATTATTATGTTCATCTGCTATGGTATGCAGTGAAATCTAAGCAGTTCAAATCATGTTTGTTGTGACTCTAATTGTGTTGTTAATGGAATTAAAAAGTTAGGACTGAACTATATAAAACTGATTAAATATTAAATTCAATCAATATATGCATTAAATTAAGGTGTTTTTATGGTTAATACAAACTAAAACTTATACAAATTGCAGTGCAGTAAACTGTATTATTGTTAATCAGTATTAGGTCTAATAAGTTACAATAGTTTAGCTTCGTTCACTCTGTTGTGATTATGTTATTATGACCTCATCTTTATTTATAAGCATTTTGATTTTAAACAGCCAACTGTAACAACATTAATTGTAAAATTTTGTACTTAAGAAGTGCTACTTATGCTTGATTGTGAAAGTTGGCAGTTGGTGGGTCCGAGTGTTTTCATGAAAAGTGTTAAATCCTCCCTAGTTATTGTTCATGCAAACATTACCTGATGCCCTTTGGAATAATACAATTCAAAGTCATTGAATACCTCAACATGTTATGTCCAAGATGATTGTCTACTAAGTGTATTATGTTAGCTTAACTAAATATGTGTTGATACTTACATTGCTTTTTTACTTGATGCACGTCTTGCATAAGAATTCTGTGGCATTGCTTTGCTTTTGTCTTTATTTGCTTCAGTTTGAAGATTGTTGTACTTGTGTTAAATGATGCATCATTCTGTTATCAATCGATATCTTTGTTCTATGAACAAGGCTTAATATAAAATTAAAAAAACAGTTTATATTGTTGCTTTGTTGTTTCTTTATTTTCTTATTTTTAGCTCGGCTGTTTTTGGAGAAAACCTGAGGTATTGTCATAGCCAGCTCGTCGTGTCGTCCGACGTCAGCATTGTGCTAAAACCTTAACATTTGAGGGAACATTGGCTCTAAAATAAAATTGCTTCAACCTACAGCTTTGAAACTTCATATGTAGAAGGGCCGTACCCAGGATTTTTTTACTGGGGGGGGGGGGCCCCCACTCCTTATATATATACTTTTTTTAATTTGGCACTTTGCAAGGTGAATTTTAGTGCTTATAAAAAACGTATTTTGTGATATGAATTAATGGAATATAACAAGTAAATCAGCACATTTCGGAAGTCTTGAGCTTTAAACATTGGTGTTAATTCACAACAATATTAAAAGCTTTAGATTTCCGAAACTTACAGGTTTAAACTGACGATTATCCACATCAACTCTCGTATTGCTTCCACCATTATTTTCACAAATCAATAACGTCACAGGTTTTTTTCAATCTGATTTTTTGGGAAAGACCTTGCCATTTTTTAGGAAAAAAATTGCGCGAAACGCCTAATTTTTGGGGGAAATAATGAAAGTCTTAAATAATCAATTTAACATATTTTACTGTTTTCAAACAAATTCAAGGAAAGAAATAATTTAATTATACAATATTTTTCTACACTGGATCAGGTTAACTTATATAACGAGATCGATTTGTTGTTTCAATTTTCATTTTTTTACCAACGAGCCATTAATAGGTTCATATTACTCAATTCTCGGTACTCAATTATTTTAAATACTGAATTCTGCCAAATTCTTATCTGTTGCTCGGCAAATTTATGAATCTGTTTTTCTTTTAAACAAACATGTTAACTATCTCATCGTAGTCTTTTTCAGTGATTTCCTTTCAAAAATTATAAATACTCAGTTTTAATACCTTTGTCAGTGTTTTTGTTCCGGTTCAAATTCAGGGCCCTATTCTCAATGCAAAAAGTATATATTGGGACCTAAAAATTCCCAATAAAAGGTTTAAAAAAAAGCAATTAAACTTTTAGAAGGGAAAAATGCGTCTAGGGCCTTCTCAAAGAAGGAAAAAAACTTGCGTCGGCAATTATCAGACCATAGTCTACGAACTCCTTGTAGCAGTTGCTTCCATTCGCTGTACGTATCAAAATACATGACATCAACCATCGATAGATGAAGCATTCATTATCACAATGGGGGACTGATCGGGGATGTGTGTACAAGGCG